>NC_092863.1:5608668-5631337 GCF_032062135.1 Pyxicephalus adspersus | reverse complement strand
GTACAGGGGGTGTATATAATGGGGGGGAGGGTATTTATACTGAGATATATGAAGAAGATATTACAGGGCGGGTATATTGGGGTACAGGGGGTGTAAACAGATCATGGAGGAGCACATGGCACGGGAATTGCAGTTATATAATAGCTGTGAATGGATATTAGGAGGGGGAGGGGAAGGCCCGCACTCACCCCTCGCTCCCGTTATCCCCGGAGGCCTGAGCCGGCGGCGCAAAGGATTGTGGGAGTGACGTGTCGGCTGCAGTGACCCGGATCCAGGAGTAGCTCTGTGCGTTAGGAAGCAGGGGGTCTCTGGTTTTAAGTCACTCAGTGGTGTGATCGGACACCTTGGTATGTGTCGGCAGTCTAATTCCCGGGTCGGGGGCTTACTCCTGTCACCGGCTTCCCCTTCCCTGCCTCCTCCAATATGGCGGCCTCACCGCCTTTACCACAACAAACATGGCGGCCCCCGGCACAGGACTTCCGGCCGGGATGTGGAGATCGGAGGGCTCCGGGATCTTCGTGCTGCTCCTACTGGTGTTTAGTGTGAACGGAACAGAATGGGATCCGTCCGGCTACTTACTGTACTGCCCCTGCATGGGTAAGACCATGAAACCTAGAGATTTGGCGGGGTGACCTCTGACCCGACCTGACAGTAACCTCTGACCTTTAACAGGTGGGATAAGGCACTGACCTCTGACCCTACAGATAGAGAATGGGGGCACTGACCTCTGACCCTACAGATAGAGAATGGGGGCACCAACCTCTGACACTACAGAGAGAGAATGGGGGCACTGACCTCTGACACTACAGGGAGAGATAGAATGGGGGAACCAACCTATGACGGTAAGCAGAAAGTGGTGGCACTGACTTGTGAGATTACATGTTGATCTGTGTTATTTGTACATTTTGAAGGTATTTGAGTTCTCTGTTCTCAGCCAGGTGACAATAAAACCTCATTGCGTCCTTTCTCTGGAAATACCGATCCTTCTTCCAGTGTTGTGTTTTAGTAAATGGATCCCTTGGTTTTTGTGCTGCACCTTATCCGCAGGCTGCGCTCCCATCACCCCTCTCTGTACTTCTGCTGGCACCATGCAGATGGTTGGCACACCCTGCTCAGTTAGCCCAGCCTGGGACGGGTGGAGTGATCCCCGCACTGCCAGCACCATGGTGACCATTGTGAACATGGCTGATCACATTTGCTGTCCTCCACCCTTTCCTCCCCTCCAGTGATTTCCGCCTCCCAGTTCTGGAATTTCTATTCACAGCCCAATCCTGAAGAAAGAAGTGATGGGAAATCCAACATTGTGCAGATGTCATCGGAAGTATAAAGGGAAATGTTTCTAATGGAGACACCTGTTGCAGCTATGATTATGAAAGAGGGGTCCTTTCACTTTTAGGAGAGAGTTACCCATTTCCTGTTACACCAAGGCAAAAATGTAGCCCAAAAATCTTGCTCATGGGTACATGGATCCAAAATTTAAAAAATGCAGAGGAAGGAGCAGAGTCCTCCAGCAGGGCAGAGTATTTCTGGAGATAGAGGAAGGAGCAGAGTCCTCCAGCAGGGCAGAGTATTTCAGGAGAGATAGAGGAAGGAGCAGAGTCAGCAGGGCAGAGTATTTCAGGACAGAGGAAGGAGCAGTCATCTAGCAGAATATTTCATGCTAGGAGATATATAAAATAATTTGAGATTAATGCCGGAAGCTTTTCATGGTATATCCTCCAATGTGTTTTGATTTTTGCTCAGGTCGTTTTGGCAATCAGGCGGATCATTTTCTTGGTACTTTGGCGTTTGCCAAGATGCTGAACCGAACCCTGGTGGTTCCTCCCTGGATTGTGTATAACCATCATCGCCCCCCCTTCAGCAATGTGAGTACTAACCAGAATGGTGGAATGTGAATGACATTAAATAGATAAATAAAACTTATCTCTATGTTGTCCGCTCTCTCCACCTATCTCATATCAGAATGTAAGCTCTGCATATCAGCTGATTGGTTCCTTGCGTTGCTTCTTCTCTGTCTGAGCTCTGATATACAGGAGTGCGAGAGGCTGATACCCTGCCACACTCTACACACAGCTTTATATAAAATTCCATCATTGTGATTGTGAGTGATCCTTCTGCACACTGCTTACATATATCATCCTAGACATAAACATGGAACTCAAGGAACGCTTACATTGTAATATGTATTCAAGCATCAACGTAATCCTTCTCTGATGAGTATTTCTGCTACTGTGCAGGATGCTAACTACTTTAGGTTTAGGTTTGACAATCCTTGGCGGTGTCACACCTAAACCTCAATACTGGCCATGGGAGAAAGTTGTCAGAGGACACAATTCTTGGCAGTGCTGTGTAGTTGCATGCTGAAAGCTCCTACAATGGACACATGATTGTCTTAACTTGATCAATGCCAGAAGCTGGTCTGGCTTGCGGGAAAAAAATGACATTTTCCTATAGATCATCTGAATGGCCAGGTGCATTGTTTACCTGGAGAAGAGATGGAAGGAGAATGCAAAGGATCTGCTGCCAATGTCAGACCACAGGACACCTTAAGGGGCCAGGCTTCTATGGTTCAGAGCTGGGAGAGGTGGCCCTATACAATTTTAGGGGTGTGGTACTAATGATTTGGTCAGTGTATGTCCAGTAAAGTATGCTGGGAATGTGTAAGTAATAAGATTTTGCTAAGCAGGTATAGGAATCTCTATAACGTTGGCATCCAATGAAATATATGTGAATCTTTTGTACCATCTGGTCACCTTGTTAGCATCTCCTATGCTGTATATGGGTGTGTGAGCTTTGTCCATTTCATCACAGCCGTTTCTCCATGGCTGACAATCTTCCTGTTTTCCAGATTCACGTTCCTTACCAGGACTTCTTCCAGCTTGCTCCTTTGAAGAAATATCACCGAGTGATCAGCATGGAGGAGTTCATGGAGAAATTGGCCCCCAAACATTGGCCGGAGGACAGGCGCGTGGCATATTGTTTCACAACAGCAGCCCAGAGGAGCTCTGACAAGCAGAGCTGCCCGATGAAGGTAAATAAAGAATAAATGGTGGGAGGGCGGGTAAACCAGTTAGTGATCTAATGTTACCTCAATCCATTATTCAGTTGTTAACCTTTTGGAAGAGTTGCATTGAGAAATTGAGATCAGCAAGGCACAGCCATTGTGCAGCACTGCTAAGCTGGAAGAAATTCTACTACTGTACAATTACTAATTATACTTCTTAGGATGTTATACAGGACATGTGACCGTTATCATACCCAGGATGGGGGACTCCCTGCCCAACCCATGTGACCCAACTGGTAACCCAATAGGACCAGCACCAGTACTGTCAAACTTAGTTGCATCCTCTAATAAGCTGATATCCGCTGTCTCTGGAATGTTGTTTTAGGCTGCAGATTTCATGATAATATAACATTGTATCTTTTTTAAGGATGGTAATCCGTTTGGTCCATTCTGGGATCACTTTCACGTTGATTTCACTCGCTCCGAGCTGTTTGATGGGATAAACTTTAGCGCTTATTACAAGGACACTTGGATGAGCAGGTAAACGGAACGATTCACCTGGTGTGTGACACCAGGAAGGTTGGGGGGGATGTTGCGGTAGTTTAGGCCAATTTTGACCAGGCTGCACCTTGAGCAAGGTGTACGATTTCTTAAAATGATCTTTAGATGGCGCTCTTGTCATTGTTTTTTTTTAGGTATCCCTCTTCTACTCACCCAGTTCTGGCTCTCCCCGGAGCCCCCGCCCAATTTCCTGCCCTGGAAGAACACAGAGGGTTGCAGAGGTACATGGTTTGGTCCAAAAAGATTGTCCAAGAGGGGGAGAACCACATCCAGAAGTTGCTTGTTAGACCCTTCGTGGGCGTTCACTTGAGGATCGGATCTGATTGGGTAAGTTGTGACGTCAATCAATTGCATTGTGTGTTATTGGGTTGCTGGTGGATCCTTTTTTTAATGTAATTACTGAGGGGGGTGAACAGAAGACGCATGCACCATAATGGGGTCATGTGACCTGTGGTCCCTGTGTTTGGGGGTCTTGGATAAGAACACCACATTGAGTGCCCCATGCCATAATTTTTTTTTTCGGCAGGTGAATGCGTGCAAGATGGTGAACGACGGCACAGCTGGACCTCATTTTATGGCCTCTCCGCAGTGCGTGGGGTATGACCGCCAAAAGGCCGCGCCTCTTACTATGAGCATGTGTCTGCCCGACCTCAAGGAGATCAAGCGTGCCGTAACTCACTGGGTGAAGAAGACCAAATCAAGATCCGTCTACGTGGCCACCGACTCCACCACTTACACGGCCGAGTTACAGAAAGCAGTAGGGAAGGAGGTAGAGGGATCCCTGGGGGCCTGTACAGCTGATTGGCCTCCTTTTTCCAGCTATTGAGTGTGCATAACTTTATCAGATCCTGATAAGCTGAAAATTTTATTTATTTCCTCCTTTAGGTGAAGGTGATAAGTCTGCAGCCCGAAGTCGCCCAGATCGACCTCTACATCCTCGGCCAGTCCGATCATTTCATCGGCAACTGCGTTTCCTCCTTCACGGCATTTGTGAAGCGGGAACGGGACCTGCAGGGGAAACCGTCCTCGTTCTTCGGAATGGATTCACCAATCAGGAAGCAGGATGAGCTGTGAACCTGGACGGGCTATGAGGATGACTTGAAACGTTCCACAAGTAGTTATGGGGGAGATTTACAAAGAGGGACAAGGTTACCCCGCGACTGCGTGTCACTTTAAATGACCAGGCCTGAGAGTAGATACCAGAGCCATAGATTGGGGGTCACCCTGCCCAGCTTTGTACCCCCCTCCTGTTCCTGTACTTCTCATTTCTACCCAATCAAGTGTCCATGTTTCATAAATCTTGTGTCTTGTTTTTTATGGTCACCGCCCACGCTTTCTTTTTAAATGTATTTTGGGCCTAGAAGGGAACGGTTCACCCTGCCAGATATTTAATATTCCATTTGGGAGATTTATCTTCACCCCATAAAAATAGACCGTTACCATTTACAACTGTGTGCTTGAAATTCCCCTCTCATTCTGGTGCCAAGATTTTGAATCACATGATACACAAAGTCGGGTGAATCTCCAGTAAAATAAAAAACAAAAACTTTTATTATTTAATAGCCACAAATGAGCAGATTTTCAGGGACCAAAATCCATTTTATGCCAGGAAAAAAAATAGCAGACGGTTGTGGGTGTGGCCTATAACCCACGCCCACTAAAAGGGGCGGATACAAGACCAGTCATCCTGCATTAGAATGTAGAACATCAGTTGACTGGTCATTATTAAAGGAAGCTCCTGCACAGAGCCTCCCCCTGCTATAAGAGGATAAGGTCACATGCTCACCCAGGCCTAGGCAAAACATAACATGGGGGGGGGCAGGAAATGGGTTGTTGTATTAAGAGAACCTGTCACTTTCTCCTCACAGGCTAAGTAATAAATGGGGGTCCCATGTGATCTGACCCCATGGATGTTGTATTTGCTGAGCATGACACATAACTAAAATCTAATTCCAGCTGATAAGGTAACCTTGTCCCAGCAGTGCCATCAGCACCCATAGAATTCATGACTCATGCTTTAGAAGTGTCCATGGTGGTCACAGATGAAGCCGTCTCTGGTGTCTATGGAAAACATATTTAATGTACAGCGCTGCTTAATATGTCGGCGCTATATAAATCCTGTTTATTAATAATAGTTTATTATTAAAAGCATTGGGCTGCTACAGCTCACACACAGCAATAGTCAGACATTCTATTGGCGTCACGGGATACTTCAAGAGCCTGTAGGAGAATTAGGGAATCGTGGGGGACAATAGATTGGTGATGTCACCGATAGATAAATGCATTTGTCAGGGTAGAGTTACACTTTATTCGGAAGGCACATAACAAAACCTAATGTTTATCATGAATGTTTTATAACATAATTTTGTATCTATTTGTATAATAAAATATAATATAAAAAAGTGGACGGCGTGTGATTTATGTTCCCTGCGTTCTCAATAAAATCTCAGAAAAGAGAAACAAAAGGAATCTCCTAGAGTGTAAGCTCTTCGGGGCGGGGTCCACTTCCTGCTGTGTCACTGTCTGTATATGTCATTTGCAACCCCTAGTTATTGTACAGCGCTGCCTAATATGTAGGCACTATATAAATCCTGTTTAATATTAATATTAATAAAAGCAGTGGCTGCAGGAGGATCATCACCTGGCAAGCATGCAGCTAGTGAAGGCAGAAGACAGAGATCCTGCACACTTGTCCTGGGTGAGTAACCACACAGAGATCAGTAAAGTAATGAAGTGGCAAAGTTGTCACCTTGACAGGAAGTGAGGGGAAATCTGTGCAGGGGACACCAGCAAAAGGTTCTGATTTTTTTTTGTTGCATAAAAAGAAGCAGCTCAGTCTAGAAGTAAATTATAAATGCAGAGCTAGTGGCTGAGGTGCAGATATTGGGGGACATAAAGGTGGGGAGAAGATTTTAAGGAAGCACGTGACTAGCAGCTCCGATTCTTGGGCACAGAAGGGTGCGAGACCTTTTGGCGCGAACACAGCCCCGCCCCTCTGGGCCCGAGCCAAGTGCCATCAATCGCCCCGCCCCCGGGCTCTGCAGTGTGATGGGCGGGGCGTGTTGCCAGGGAAGTGGATTGTGGGGCCTGTTGACCGTTGCTAAGGAAGTGCCTGTCCGGCGGTCGTTCGGCATCCGGCCCTGCTTGGACAGAGGGACGAGGACAGCGGGGGGATGGCAGGTGAGGGGAGGAATGGATTTGTTGGGGCTTCACCTGTTGTGTGCATGATGGGGCGATAATACCAAGCCTTATCTGTGTGCTGCCTCACCTCATACTATTACCGCCCGGTGTCCTCCAATATCAGGGCCTCATATACACCAGAACGACACATAATATATACAGTCCGTTCCTGGGGGGATGTATGGGCTGTACTGAGAGCTGAGAGATGCTCAGAGCTTCCTACACAGAACAGAAATGTATTTTATACAGATAGATACAATGTATGTCATGCAATAAGGACAATACGTCACCTGTCATGTGATCAGCCAGGTACAGGACATCATACAGAATGTATATATATCCATATCATACAATGAGGACAATATGTCACCTGTCATGTGATCAGCCAGATACAGGACATCATACAGAATGTTGAGGACAATGTATTGCCTGTACTGTGGTCTGATGGGATATCATGCAGTTGAACACCTTGCAGCAGGTTGTCATTCACACAAATATATTGTACCAGGATATTGTACTAATCTATACAATGCACCAGGCTACCAGGTTTATGCAATGTATATAACTCCCTTAGGTTAGAAAAAGCAATGTTTTTTTACTGTACTATGTTATAAATAATAGACGGGGACAACAAGAAATATGTCTTTGCAATATATGGGAATGGTGTTGTGATTTATGTGCTGTATGGTGTGACATTCTGCTGAGTGGTGTGTGGGCATTATTTACCCACTGAGGGTCACTACAAGCCAGGAGCACCTATCAGAATCTATTACAGACATAGAAGATGTGCCGGGCTCCATCTTCCTGGTTCCATTACTGATGGGATCACATTCTGGGGTCTAATACAGGAAATCCATCAGGGTTCACTGCAAACACAAAACAAATACGTCTGACGTAAACTTTATCCCTTATTATATATAGACACCCTGCCATGATAGAGCTTTATGTGTTATGATTGTCCCTCCCCAAGGAAATTCATTACTGTTGTACATTTTACACCAATCCCAGACAGTATCCCTTTCCCCCTATAGAAAATCAATACATTTCACACATCACAATGTCTGAAAATAATGATTTAGGTATTGGATATTAGATATTGCCATACTGCATAATGGTTGTGTTTACTGATCCTTCTTACAATATCCCTGGCATGTATTCAGCTATTCAGGGTTCCCTCTACTTGATTACCTGCAGATCTCTACATTTATTTTAATGACAGAAATCTGAAAGTTGAAGCTTATAAAGATAATGTAATTATTGTGCAGTAAGTGGAAGATTTTTATTCATTTGACAGTAAGCAGCTAAGAAAAGTGGTCGTCAGCTTCCACTGGATGTGCAAAATATTATTTCTGCAGGGGACAATCATGGCTATTCCGTGGTGAATGTGGTGAAAGGAATCCCGTTACCTTGTCAATGCTCTTTCATCTTATATCACCTCCTCTATACCCAACTCCCCTTTATTAGGCCCTTCTACTGCTCCCTCCTCTATGCCAAAATGCCAACAGTCCTGAATTTGTATTGTCAGTGCTAGAGAGTTTTACCCCCATTTCCTGTGCTGGTGACAACCACCTCAGGTAGAGGAAGTCAAAGAAAATCCAGCAGAAACGCAGCAGGAAAAAAATCTATTTGCAGGGACAACTTTTATTGGCTCCAGTTTCTGTAAATTCCTGATATCACTTCAACTGTAAAAATATAAATATGCTTAAAAATCTGCTGTGTGGCTGGCACATTCATCGAAGGGTATGAAGCTGTGAATAATAATATGAATCTGTGTGAAAAGTTCAGACAGCTGTGTTTGCCTTGGCAGCGTCAGGATGAGAGTACAGCAACCCGACCTTTATGTATTTAGGTAAACGGTAACAAGCTGCGTGGGTGCTGTAACCCAATGACACAAGAATAAAAGAAATGTACGCCATGCTCATAGCTGCACTCTAAAGGACACAAGTTTATCTAGCCATGTAATAATAAAACATAATTTACATCTTTCATGTTTAATAAAAAGAGGTTTAAGTCCCTGAATTTGTCCGGTAACTACCTGCAGTCTCTATAGAAGAGCATTAATTGTCGTTTGAAAGGATCTTTCACGATCCTTTCCAACGACTAAGGACTGCACGATGCATGAACGAGCTCTGTACATACAGCAACGTTCTGCTCTATGGAGAGTGGGGGGGGGGAGAGAATGACAGAGCGGCACCCTGCTGTGCGCTCCCCCCCTTTACTTTTATTACGATCGTTTGTCGTCCATCATCTGTGGATTCGCCAGGATGGTCGTTCGGACAATAGACAACGGGCACTGTACACAGGCCAGATTTTCATCCGATATTGGCCCTGAGCTGATTATTGGATGAGAAGCATTGGACGTGTGTACCTAGCTGGAGGAAGAAGCAGCAAAGGGAGCCGATCAGTTATATAACATTTCTGGACCTTTTATGTTCATTGCCTGGCTTCCTGTGGCTTCAGTAATTGGAGATGCTTCTATGTAATACATAATCAGGTCAGATGGTGTACTGGGGATTCCTACATCCATACTCCCCCCTCATCTTCTGTGACCCACTTTGCTGGCACATTGACCTTGGCACATGCAGCATGGCAGAGACAGGGTTTGCTGCTCTGATGACAGATGTGCTGCTGGGATCACAGCATAACCCACAGACATCCTTTATGGTAAGTAAACCCGAGGCCTTGTGTGCCAGAATCCAACACAGGAAGACTACCAGGATCATTTTAAGCATGCCGGAAAACAGCTAAAGTAGTGTCCTCAGAAAAATATGTTTTGTGTCAAGTTTGCTATGGCTACAGGTATAAGAGGAATGCTTCTAACGTTGTGAGTGGTGTCAGCCCTGCACAGTCTCTTGTCCTACACTAGTCATCCCCCCACATACTCTCAGATCTCTACAACATAAAGGCTGATTATTATTTAGTACATAGAACAGGACATGATATGGTAATGATTTATTCAACAAAAATATGATTTAATGTGAGGGTTTTCATACACTTACAGCTGAACTCTTATTTTCTTGCTTGTTATATTTTTTCATATAGGGTGTTGAATAGATTACTAGAGAAGAGTCCTAGACGACCCCAGATTGACCGCACCAAAGATGTTGAAGTCAAAGAGCTCAGAGACTGTGAAGGTGGTGGTGCGGTGCCGGCCTATGAACAGCAAAGAAATCGCGTCTGGGTTTGAAAAGGTGGTCGATGTAGATGTGAAGCTTGGCCAGATATCGGTGAAGATTCAGAAAGGGGCCAGTAACGAGCTGCCGAAAACTTTCACGTTCGATGCCGTTTACGACTGTAACTCTAAACAAGTGGAGCTTTATGATGAAACTTTCAGACCGCTGGTGGATTCCGTCTTGCAAGGATTTAATGGAACCATCTTTGCCTATGGCCAGACAGGAACTGGGAAGACTTACACCATGGAAGGTATAAGGAACGATCCTGAAAAGAGAGGCGTCATACCGAATTCATTTGAACACATCTTCACCCACATATCCCGTTCTCAGAATCAGCAGTATTTAGTCAGGGCATCTTATTTAGAGATCTACCAGGAAGAGATTCGGGACCTTCTATCTAAAGATCAGTCGAAACGTCTAGAACTTAAAGAAAGACCGGACACTGGTATCTACGTCAAGGATCTTTCATCATTTGTCACTAAGAGTGTGAAGGAAATAGAACATGTCATGAATGTTGGCAACCAAAACCGCTCCGTGGGTGCCACCAACATGAATGAACACAGCTCCCGTTCTCATGCTATATTCATGATTACCATTGAATGCAGTGAGGTTGGTTTAGATGGCGAGAACCACATCAGGGTAGGAAAACTCAATCTGGTGGACCTGGCTGGAAGTGAGCGTCAAGCAAAAACTGGCGCCCAAGGTGAGCGACTAAAAGAGGCTACAAAAATTAATTTATCCCTCTCGGCACTAGGAAATGTTATCTCTGCCCTCGTGGATGGTAGAAGCACTCACATTCCCTACCGAGATTCCAAGCTTACTAGGTTGCTGCAGGACTCATTGGGTGGCAATGCCAAGACGGTTATGGTGGCTAATCTTGGACCTGCCTCTTATAACGTAGAGGAGTCGCTTACAACCCTACGCTATGCCAATCGTGCCAAAAACATCAAGAACAAGCCTAGAGTAAATGAAGATCCCAAGGATGCATTATTACGGGAGTTCCAAGAGGAGATTGCAAGGCTGAAGGCACAGCTGGAGAAGAGAGTGGTGGGGAAAAGACATAGGAGAGGTAGGAGAAGGCCTGGGGTTGATGGAGCAGGAGATGATGATGAAGACGGGGACTCTTTTGAGGGAGAAGAAGATGGTGATGACAAAGACTACTGGCGGGAACAGCAGGAGAAACTCGAGACTGAGAAGAGGGCCATTATTGAAGATCACAGCTTGGTGGCAGATGAGAAACAGAAGCTTGTGAGGGAAAAAGAGAAAAAAATGGATGATTTACGAAGAGAGAAAGAAGCTATGGAAATGTTGACAGCCAAAGTAAAGGTAAACCTAACCAGGGGCATAAACTTATTTATCATTTTTAGCTTATCTGTTCACCCATAGGTTCCTGAACTTGCAGTTCCTTTGTTAGATAAAGCAGGAGAATTTGTAGCTTTGTCTGTATGACAATTCCTTAAAAATAACTATATGTTAATTAGACCAAACCTGCCCAACATCATGCACACTGTAGGAGCAGTTGAGCATTGAATTAGGCCATGTGTATCAGTAAAGATAGTTTGATATAGCATTACATATTACAGGGACTGAGTTTTCATCATACAAGCACAGGTCCCAAGTAGAACTAAGGACAGTTCAGCTCTGAATCTGTGTTATTTGGCTAATAATAACCAGGACTGGTATGTCTGCCATTTTTTAAATCCCTAATACATTACATGTGTTTTATTATATTATCAGAATATAGGCATTCATATCCATTTTTGCATGTAGTGTGTAATGTTGGAAATATTCATAATATTGATACATTTATTATTTCAGGCCATGGAGAGTAAGCTTCTTGTTGGTGGTAAAAACATTGTTGATCACACCAATGAACAACAGAAAATCCTGGAGCAGAAGAGGCAAGAAATTGCCGAACAGGCAAGTGGCTGGACGCATTTTTCATTTAACCCTCACTAAATCTTCATTATACTGGCAATAAATAAGAGATATCAAAGTAGATATTCATTATTAGTTGCAAACCGTGATTAGAAATGCAACAAGGAAATATCGGTGGGAACTGCTTATAATTAATGATGGATATACAAAGAAATGCAACAAATATATAAAATCTTTCCTTTGTTCCTGTAAAACCTCCAGTTCTATACCCTTCCTGCACCAGTCATTTGGCTTATGGTTATTTTCTTGGTTGCTTGGTCTCTGCCCAATGAGCATAGTGGACAGATGCTGATACAGGACCAGCTTTTAAGAGATTCTACATCAGCACAGATCCTCCACTTGCAATATTCACCCCGAAATTTGTAGGCTGGTGACAATCTCTTTATTGTGACCCAACTTTTCTGGAACACCCAGAAACAGCCAGGTGGTTACTAAAAAGTGCTGGGTGGTGCACCCAGCTAAAAGGGGCCGGGGATAACACTTAACACTTGTTAAAGGAAATTGTAGTTATTATTGGGGTGCAGAATTGAAATTATAGAAAGGCATGAGTACTTTTTTCTTTCATCATTGTTTTTTCTTCATTTGCTATTTGTTGCCATGAAAAAAAAGGTATTTTCAATGCAGGTTTACTTTAAAAGACACGTGCAGATATGGTTCTTCTACGTTCTGAGTTTGACGTTTCCTTGTATTAATTTGTATTGGTTTAATGTTTTCTTTTGGTCACTTAGAAACGGCGAGAACGAGAAATGCAGCAAGAAGTGGACAACCGTGATGAAGAGACTTTGGAGTTAAAAGAGACCTACAGTTCATTACAGCAGGAGGTTGATATAAAGACCAAGAAATTGAAAAAGGTAAATTCCGGAGGCAATCTTGATGTGACTTTTTAATGAACATCATATTACGTAGGAGGGTAGAGAAGGCTGAACCTGTTTTTGGTTGTTCCAATAAAGAACTTTTATGTGTCGTCCCGTTAGTGTCCTGTACTTCTGTGTGCTGCTGTTTGCCTGCTATGGAGTTATTAATGTATTATCAGGGCGAGTACTGTGATCCCTGTAAGAAGTAGTAAATACCTGGAAGCGTTATGGTAACAGAGTACTTAGCATTCAAAGACTTACAAAGATCCGATGACAGGTCCTTTTGAGAATTACGTTGGCCATACCATCCCTGCAACACCAATTTTGCATATGACCATTACTGATCAATCCTTCACATGTGTATCATCTTCCTATTGCAGCTCTTTTCCAAGCTGCAGGCAGTGAAGGCTGAGATCCATGATCTTCAGGAGGAACATATAAAAGAGCGTCAAGAGCTGGAGCAGACACAGAATGAGCTGACCCGCGAGCTGAAACTGAAGTAAGCGTATGTTATAGAAAAGAACAATGCTCACAGATCATTGCTTGGTCCTACTCCTGGTATAACAATGTCTTAAATCACAGACACCTCATCATTGAAAACTTTATTCCTATGGAAGAGAAGAATAAGATGATGAACCGCTGCTTTTTCGAAGAGGAGGAGGATCAGTGGAAGCTTAATCCAATCAGCAGGCTGGAGTAAGTTTCGGATAATTCATATTTGTGATTGGTGTTCTGCCTCGGTGTGCGCAGAAAATCATATTTCTAGAAGATAAATATATCCTCCTATTTTTGTGTGTAGCTTTTGCCTTACCTTGTATTTTCTTTGTCCAGTAATCAGCAGATGATGAGACGGCCTGTGTCTGCCATTGGCTACAAACGACCGTTGAGCCGTCACGCTAGAATGGCAATGATGGTCAGGCCTGATCCTAGATACAGGGTAAGCTGTGAAGGGTGATACCTTGAATAAAATGACAAATGTCCATCAGTTTCAGTACCCACTAGTCATAGTATTTCCTGTGATCTCCCTCCGTATCATTGTTCCCTAACACTGACTTGCTAACCATATCTTGATTTGTGTGGAGTCTTGGTAGAGGCAGGGCTTTGCTTTCCCATGTCAGAGCCTCCAGCAAGAAGAATAGTAAGTTTTAGTGACATGACTAAGCCTAACTTTAAATCTTCTGAGACTAGTAGTCAAAAGCAGCAGTGCTTTAGATGATCTTCAGCTTTAGATATACTACAGCTACAAAGTTACAGAACAAGTAACAGAGCTTCCTAATAGGGCACCTACATACCAGGAAGTTCTGTACTAAACTGTGTGCCCTGTGTTAGTAACAAGATTACAAAACTGTCTGTGTTCATTTTTTCAGGCGGAAAACATTGTCCTTCTGGAGCTGGATTTGCCAAGTCGTATGACTCGAGATTATGAAGGTCCAGCAGTGGCCCCCAAGGTCCAGGCCGCATTGGAAGCCGCTCTTCAGGATGAAGATGACCTCCAAGTTGACGCCTCAACATTTGAAAGCACGGCCAGTAAAAAGTCCAAAGCCAGGTAATTGTCTAGTACAGGAATGGTAGAAGACATTTACAAGGGGTAGAATGGGGAATTTCAGTGAGTGATAGGTTAAACGCATCTATTGTAAACCAGGGTCTAGTTCAACCCAAAGTTTCCGCCATAGTTCGATAGTGGTTCCTTGAACTGTGGCAGCCTGACCTCAAATCTGAAAATGCCTGCATAGTTCTGGGGCCATAAATACATGGAAGGGCCAACTGCATGACTATGCAGTGATCTTTGATATTGTCTTTAAGGATGGCATTCCAGCCAGGTTTTTTTCCCCACTGACTCTCATTTAGCAGGGGTTCCCCACGGCCTTAAGATGATTTGATTATGTTTTTCAGGGGAAAGACTTAAACTGAACAGGAAATAAATAATATGTGTATGCACCTTGTCTCCCAATGTAATGTTCATTTATAGGAAGCCCCTCATAGAGGTCTATTTAAAAAGCTGTAAATCTGACATTCACTAAAGCAGTGCCTGGTGGAGAATCAATTACTACCTATTGACATGGACTTCCAGCAGAGAATATTTCAGTGAATGTCAGATACATTGCTTCATAAATAGAACTTTTAGACTAATATTTGCTAAGCCCGATGACATTGTCTCCTAATCCTCATTCACTCAATTGGCTGAGATCTAAAATGTAACACTAAGTGCTAGCCAGGGGAACATCCGAGACCCAGGAAGTCAGGAACTGAGCCCACAAGGTTTCACTTACACTAAGAATATTATTTTTGGTTAGGCTGGCTATGCTAAAATTATAAAACAATATCCATATGTTACACATTCTTCCTTTGTTATTTTCAGGCCTAAAACTGGACGGCGGACCGGCCCTTCTTCTGGCTCCTCTGGATCCTCGCACTTTCCTCAGTCAAGAGGCCTGGTTCCAAAGTAAATCCAAGACCAGAACCGGTTTCATGCACACGAAGTATTAGGAAGGACTAACTAGATGGAAGAACTTCACACACCTAACATAAAGAGGACCTGACCTGGCACCAGAGGAGGAGACGGAGGCCTCCACTAACCAAACAAAAGAAATTGTTTTTTTTTTTTTTCAATGCTGGAATCACTTGCGCTTTTCTCAGAGAACTTTGGTGGGTCAGAATAACAAAACGTAAGTGACGGTAACACGTCTAGTACCTAACTGTAGTAGGCATCGTAGCAATGACCCCTCTGCCTGGCATTCATGGGCCTAAAACTACGTGGATATTGTGCAGGACGACGTCTTAAAGTGCACGCAAAGGAGTCGGCCATGTTTTGTTCAAACCAAATACTCTGTAACCTCAGCTATAAAGAACGCAGAGTCTTATTCCTCCGATGTCGTCTTAGTCTGCTAAAGGTGTTGCACGTAACATGGCCGCCTCCATCATGTGTAGTACGACCTGCGCATGTTAAAACTTTATCGACAAACGGAAGAAGAGTTTTACCGCTAGATACAACATGGAGTGTCGTATGTACACGCCTAATGTGTTTACATACAAACTCAGCTCTCTGCACTGATCTCTGTACCCTAACCTATGTTTATCGGTATTTATATAATTTTTTTATGACTTAGATGTATATTTAGTCTTCTTTTATAATGTAAATTAGTGTTTTTTTGTTTTGTTCTAAGGCTGATTCAGACCGTCTGATGGTGACTTTGATCTCTGCAGCATACCCGGTAATCCTAAAACATCAACGTGAGCTGTCACTAGCCGCAGACAGATCAATGTTATTGTCAAATGCAGCACAATACAATTGTCAGTCCCACAAAATACTGATTGGGAAATTGTGGAAGACTTTTTTTTTCATTTTTTATAAGTTTGGGTAGAATATTGTTAAAATGTTTGTCGGGTTTATTTTTGCTACACATCCAGCTCTTGCTTCAGTACTCTCCTGCAGACTTGACGCTCCTCAGTTTGGAGTGCCCAGTGCCACTTACATTTTCTGTGTTTTCCAGTGTGTCAGTGCCATACCCCTAGGGGTACATTGTCATGCCACCCTGTGTTTACACAATATCAGTGTGTTACTTTATTAGGTGACAACACTTCCTGTAGCTTTCAGAACCACCCAGGGCTGCACAAACAGCAATATAAACCTGATAGGTTTTAAATTCTCCATTCTACCCAGAACTTATAAAAAAATATAAGAATTGGCTGTTGTTCCGGGTTTATATACTAAGGGGTTTGAGCTTTACCTTTCAGATGCGTCATGCAAAGGATTGGTCTTTGTAAAGGTTTATAGAAACGCTGCAACTTTGTTCATTCACAGTTTCTTTAAAGCTTCACCCCAGACACCCAACAACCTCCCTTCCATCACCACAACCATTATCCACTTGTGATTGCATTGGCTGAGCTTTCTCTGAGGATCATGTGACCTTCACCTAGCATGCACTGGTAGGGCTTTGGATATCTAAATGCCAAAATCTTTATATCCAGATGAATTATTATTGTTGTATTTGTCAAATTCAACTATTCACACATTAGTGTGTCCTTGCAGTGTGTTAACATGCGTTGTGGTGGGGCAGCCTGTTCATTATTTATTAGTTTCCAGCCCACAACACATGAAACACACACACAAGTCTTATTTGCAAAGTGCAGCACACCATAACACAAGGTGTCGTCATTGTGGTGTGTTGTCCTATATTGCTATGAATTGAATGGCACCTCAGACCAACCACATGCATTGTGCCAGCTCTTATGTGTGAAGGGGCCCTTATCAATAGAAATAAATGCACAAACCGAATGTTCTTCTGTAAAACCCGAGACATTCACTGATGGTTTTTTATCTTAACGGCCCCACAAATTTCTTTACTTGGTTGTCTTGAGCCAAACACACAGGGATCCTTCTCTGATTGTTCTCATAAATGTCTGTGATTGGTAGAACAGTCCTGGAGGGGATATACCATAGGCTGCCCGGTGAGATGGTGATTGGATCATTCAGCCAATAATTGTTCACGTTTGGCTATATTGTTATGTTTAAGCTCCAAGCAAACACCGCGTACGAGGTGACACAACTGTGATTGGCTGAGAATTAGCATCTTTGACCATCAATGCTTTCCCTATGATCAGAAGGCCCTGGCCCTTCTCATTGTAATGAATATATTTAATTATATAAATATTGTCTTTTATACTCAAAGCAGCAAGGTGGTAGACAGGAGGCGGGGCTTATGTAGGTAAGTGATTGGTGACTGAGAAAAGCTCCGCCTCTTACCATCAGAAGCTCCACCCCCTGATTACCTCCATGCTTCTTTGATTACACAGGATAGGACATCACTTATTGATGGTCAGATCTTTGTATCCAAGGGATAATTATATTATTGTGAATTAGTTTATTTCCTTAGAGTTCACATTTGTGATCAGAAGTGGTAGAATTGGACAAGCACCATCTCACACCTGTGGGCACTATAAGGAGTAAATCCCCCCAGCTGGCAGCGAATGGCGTTGGTCACAGAGTCCCCCAGACAGACGGTAGGTGGATGCTAGAACTGTGCTGCATAGTCACCCATTACCCCCTTCATGTAGTCGGCCATATTGCTGCTCCGTACTGTGAACGCACATTGTTGTTGAACGTCTCCATTGTCACGCTGCACTTGCTCGCTCCCGAAATCCGCTCTTCGTCCACTCGCACTCCCTGCATGGTTTGGTCTCGCGTACGTTGAAGGGGAGGTGATGCCCCTTCCTCGGCCTTACACCAAGAAGCCATATATGCTGTGAATTTTCTACTCGGCTGCAGTGTGGTGGCTTCTTCCCATCCAGGAATAAGAAGCAGGAGGGAGATCTATTTATTTGTACTTTTGTCTATTGGTGAATGTAAATCTAAATAAAATCTCTTTACTGCAAGCAACGAATGGTTTTTATTGTGGGAAATGGTGAGCTATAACAGTTCTGCTTATTACTCTCGCCTTTGTTCTGGCACACTTACCCCTCTGTCCTGCAGCCCGACCCCTATGTGGGGTAATCACATCTTGTTTTATTCTGTGAGCCCCAAGGGTCACAGATCTGCCCCCCCTTTGGTCAGTCAGCATGTCCGCCTGTGCACAGTGCTGCTACCTAAGCCACTTTTACCTGCAGAGCTGTTTGCATGATGGGGGATTGGGAAAGAGGCCAAGGTGTGTCACATGACCGACTGAAGACCAATAAAAACGTAGGTGTATGCAAAATGTTTACAGATTGGCTCCAGCAGCCATAACAAATACAAATTAATATTCTGTAATTATTAACACATCCCTAAGAGTTCAAGGAAATGTAAGAACCTGAGTTCCTATCAGCCTCTGTCAGGAGGAAGAAGCAGCACAAGCAGGTAAGAGAGGTGAGCTTATCAGTCTTCCCCTTCTACTATTGCTGGCCCTAATACAAGCTGGGGGAGGGACAAGACCTGGGAATGGTAATACAACAACAAATCAGTCCTAGGCTGTGCTGCAGAGCTGTGCAAATCTCAGGATCGGATGAACAGAAATGGGAATCGAAGCATACGTGAATTTCTTCTTCAGATTGTACAGATGTGGCCGGGGAATGACAAACACACCTCAATTCATTATACAGAGAATATAATGGCAGGGCTGCCCAATTAGGGCCATAATAGTCATTCCAATCATTGTAAAGTGGGCCACACTGTCAGATTTGTTATCAGATTAGATCTACCAGCTATGCAGTATCACTACCAGTCTAACCAACCCACATGACACCCAATCAGATGTATTCTTTATAATTAGAATAAATTTGGCAAAATTGTACAGAAAGAGAGTTGTTTATATAGTTTGGAAAGTGCAAGGCATTCTGGGATTTGTAGTCTCCCATTGCTGCAGAGACTCTCCAAGCTTCAGCATTGGTCAGTCTGTCCTAAGCCATGCCTTATAAGGAAAAAGAGGGCGTGGCTAATGGTTTCGCAAAGCTCTCAGTCTCCCCCCGCCCTCCGATGCGCATTCCGCTGCTGACGTCAATGTAGTGGGCGTTGCCTTTCCCGCGAGAACTGCTCTTCGAGGCTTCCCTCCAATCCTCTACTGCCGTTCTGCGTCACGTGTTTTCCGAGGCGGGGCGGAAGTGTATTGTGGGGAGTGTGGTTCCGGTGCGTAGAAGCTGCCCGGGGACCCTGCAGAGGACTACAACTCCCATCGTTGCCTCTTTCTCTTGTTTTTGTTTGCTCCGCCAGAGCGATTCTCCTCCCCCTTGCCGGGAGAACCGACTATAGAGCCCGATCATGAGGGAAAAACAGAAGAGGCGGAGGGAGCGCACGTGGGCCGAGGCCGCCAAGATGGTACCAAATGCGAGGGAGGGGGGAATGTACCAAGTACCGGAGAAGGGGGGAGCGAGAGGAATCAGGGGGGTGTATGTGTACCGTACAATGGAGGTGGCTTGGTGGGGTGATGTATGTGGGCGACGTAACGTTATCTGAGGAGGGGGTGGGGTACAATATGAGGGGGAGGGGCTGCATATAATATGTGGGGTGTAAAGTGATATAATGGGGGGTCTCATATTACAGCATATACCCCCCTATCACATTACACCCCTCATAAAACAGTGTATACCCCCTATCACATTACACCCCTCATAAAACATTATATACCCCATATCACATCACACCCCATATATTACAGTATATACCCCATATCACATTACACCGTCATATTACAGTATATACCCCCATATCCCATTACACCCCTCATATTACAATATATACCCCATATCACATTACACCCCTCATATTACAGCATATACCCTCCTATCCCATTACACCGTCATATTACAGTATATACCCCAATATCACATTACACCCCTCATATTACAGTATATACCCCCATATCCCATTACACCCCTCATATTACAATATATACCCCATATCACATTACACCGTCATATTACAGTATATACCCCAATATCACATTACACCCCTCATATTACAGCATATACCCTCCTATCCCATTACACCCCTCATATTACAATATATACCCCAATATCACATTACACACCTCATATTACAGTATATACCCCATATCACATTACACCGTCATATTACAGTATATACCCCCAATATCACTTTACACTCCTCATATTACAGTATATACCCCCATATCACATTACACCTCTCATTACAGTATATACCCCCCATATCACATTACACCCCTCATATTACAGTATATACCCCCATTTTAATATTAATAATAAACAGGATTTTTATAGCGCCAACATATTACGCAGCGCTGTACATTAAATAGGGGTTTCATATCACATTACACCTCTCATATTACAGTATAGGCCCCTATATTACAGTATATACCCCTATATCACATTACACCCCTCATATTACTGTATATACCCCAATATCACATTACACCCCCCATATTATAGTGTATATACCCCTATATCACATTATACCCCCATATCACAATATACCCCTCATAAAACAGTATATACCCCCATATGACATTACATCCCTCATATTACAGTATATAACCCCATATCACATTATACCCCTCATTTTACTGTATTTACCCCTATATCACATTACACCCCCCATATTATAGTATATACCCCCATATCACATTTCACCACTCTTATTACAGCATATACCCCCAATATCATATTACACACCTCTTATTACAGTATATAGCCCTCGTATCACAACACCCTCTATATTACAGTATATACCCCCATATCACATTACACCCGTCATATTACAGTATATACCCCTCATTTCACATTACACTTTCATATTACAGTATTTACCCCCATATCACATTACACCGTCATATTACAGTATATACCCCCATATCCCATTACACCCCTCATATTACAGTATATACCCCAAGTCACATTTGTCATATTACAGTATATACCCCAATATCACTTTACACTCATATTACAGTATATACCCCCATTTCACATTACACCCCTCATATTACAATATATCCCCCCTATAATATTACACCCCTCATATTACAGTATTTTCCCCCATATCACATTACACCCGTCATATTACAGTATAAAATCCCTGTATCACATTACACCCCTCATATTACAGTATAATACCCCCGTATCATATTGCACCCATCATATAACAGTATATACCCCCGTATCACTTTACACCCCTCATATTACAGTATATATCTCCCCCCCCCCCGTATCACATTACACACGTCATATTACAGTAAATACTCCCTCGTATCACATTACACTCCCTCATATTACAGTATTTACTTCCTCATATCACATTACACCCCTCATTTTACAGTATATACCCCACAGATCACATTACACACCTCATATTACAGTATATAGCCCCTCGTATCACATTACACCCCTCATATTACAGTATATAGCCCCTCGTATCACATTACGTATCACATTACACCCCTCATATTACAGTATATAGCCCCTCGTATCACATTACACCCCTCATATTACAGTATATAGCCCCCCTTATCACATTACACCCCTCATATTACAGTATATACCCCCCGTATCACATTACACCCGACATATAACAGTATATACCCCCGTATCATTTTACACCCCTCATATTACAGTTTTTACCTCCTCATATCACATTACACCCCTCATTTTACAGTATATACCCCCAAGATCACATTACACACCTCATATTACAGTATATAGCCCCCCATATCATCTTACACACCTCATATTACAGTATATACCTCCCGTATCACATTACATCCCACCTATTACAGTATATACCCCCCTATCACATTACACACCTCATATTACAGTGTATACCACCCCCCCCCTCCCCGTATCACATTACACACCTCATATTACAGTATATACCCCCGTATCACATTACACACTTCATATTACAGTATATACCTCATATTACAGTATATACCCCCGTATCACATTACACACTTCATATTACAGTATATACCCCCGTATCACATTACACACCTCATATTACGGTATATACCCTGTATCACATTACACACCTCATAATACAGAATATACCTCCTATATCACATTACACACCTCATATTATAGTATATACCCCCATATCACATTACACCCCTCATATCACATTACACCCCTCATATTACAGTATATACCCCCCATATCACATTACTTCCCTCATATTACAGTATATTATCCCCCCGTATCACATTACACCCCTCATATTACAGTATATACCGCCCGTATCACATTACACCCCTCATATTACAGTATATACCCCCCATATCATATTACACCCATCATATAACGGTATATACCCCCGTATCACTTTACACCCCTCATATTACAGTATATATCTCCCCCCCGTATCACATTACACACGTCATATTACAGTAAATACCCCCTCGTATCACATTACACTCCCTCATATTACAGTGTTTACCTCCTCATATCACATTACACCCCTCATTTTACAGTATATACCCCCCAGATCACATTACACACCTCATATTACAGTATATAGCCCC
>NC_092863.1:5549664-5608261 GCF_032062135.1 Pyxicephalus adspersus | reverse complement strand
TCACATTAAACACGTCATATTACAGTATATACCCCCCAGATCACAGTACACACCCTTATATTACAGTATACAACCCCATATCACATCACACCCCCTCATAATTCAGTAAATACCCCCATATCATGTTACACTCCTCCATATTACAGTATATACCTCCTGCATCACATTACACCCCCTTGTATCACAATATACATCCTCATATTACAGTATATACCCCCTCGTATCACATTATACATCCTCACAATTCAGTATTTACCCCCTCATATTACAGTATATACTCCTCATATCAAATTACATCCCCCTGATATATTACACCTGTCTCATATTACAGTGTATATACCCCCCTTACATTATAGCTCTCCTATTAGGGTATATACACTTCATATCACATTACACCCCCCCATATCATATTTTACCCTGCCTGATATTACAGTATATAAACCATAAGAATGAGAGGACAGGGTGCTGCATTAGAGGGTGGATGTTACTTGTTGGTTGTTTTCATAGTGTTTTTTCCCCCAGGTATTAGAGAACTATTCAGATGCACCAATGACTCCAAAACAGATTCTAAATGTGATTGAGGCCGAAGGACTGAAAGAAACAAAGTGAGTTTTGTGGTACATTAATTTGTGAAATAGTTCAGAATGCGTTACTTTCCCCACATCGTTCAGTTCTGCTGCAGGAGGATCATTTCATTGACTTTCAGTATGTTTAGATTGTCAGCTTATTCTATATAATCATCACAAATAAACAAGTGAACGGTGTTTAAAAAAAGTAATTTCTATGTTTGTATTTGATGCCCATGTCACTTGTCACTAATAACTTTTTTTTTTTTGTCTTCTTACTTACATGACATTCTTTGGCGTCTATAGAAGGTAAGAACAGTAATGAGACAGTTGAGTTATATAACTGTTTAGTTTTTATGTATTTTTTGTAAAGGATCCATTTTCCATCCTCTATGTCCTCTGTTATCTCCTTAGGCTATGTTCAGACTGGTGGTGAGGTTATGGTGCAATTAATTCCTTCTTCTGCCACCGAACTGCTGCCTTGAGGGAGATAAAACATGTAGCGTCTATCCGTGGCAGATCAATAGAGAATGCATGGGGATGGCAGTTTAGTAGGACGGACCGCTGCCTGCTGTAAATTTGCAAACGCTGGTTCTTTAGAAATGGGCACTGCAGTGCCGGAGGCTAAGCTACTGTCAAGGTGCCCGCCGCTATGAGCCATGCATAAACACTTGTTCCTGCAATAAGTCTGAATTTACTGAGTTTTAAAATGTCATAGAAGCTTTAAAGTACTTTGGGAACAGCAGAATTCCCTTTTCTGAGATCTCATGGCTTTTCATGTGATCAGATTCTTTTATATTTCTTCTGGGATAGTTTAAGGATCCATGCATAATGTGAAGGGGAAGAGTATCACTTGGATGACACCTCTGAGTGTGCTGTAGCTGCTCACATCCAAGATTATGGCTCACATCCAGGATCACAGCACAATTATAAATGTGGGTACAGGGGGAATTATTTATTTGTATTTGGTAAACTTATATAATTGTTTTTATTGTCCAGTGGATCGTCCCCATTAGCCTGCTTGAATGCCATGTTACATTCGAACTCGAGAACCCGAGAGGCTCTTTTCTATAAGCTCCCAGGACGGATAAGTCTGTTCACAATGAAGGTGAGTGTGATCTTCTTAATCTCTAAATTGGTGGAAATTGACCTTTTTGCAGTGGAATCACAGGGAAAGGCACTGACAGTCCTCTATTTGGCTCCCTATTATATATGGTTGTTATTTATTCCATTCTACTAAGGGAAAGGATGGTCCCCTGGCTTTGTGCAGTCTGAATTTGAGTGTTGATTTGAAAGTTCTGATGGATTATCGGGGCCATTAGGGGTTGAAGCTGTGTAGTTCCTGATCTGTTCCCACTGCTATAGTGCAATATAGAGATAAATAATCCATTCGCTGACACTATGGTTTGTTTCTTCTATTACAGAAGAATGCAGTGCAGTGGTCCCGAGTTGTGTCACTTCCTGAAGATGGGGACACAGAGGATACAGCAGATGAAGAGGGCAGCCAATGGAACGAGGGCAATGCCGTTACAGCAGGTAAGCAGTAAATACATTCCTCAGTGAATATATACTGATGTGTGTAAAATATATAATTCTACATGGTCTGTATATCTGCACAAGCTTTTGTCTTATCTAATACCTGACCAATCCCTGTCTTTGCAGTAGAGTCCTCTGGAAGTGCTTCCTCTTCCCAAGAGTCTCATGTCAGAGAAACCAGGTCCTTAGTGCAGGTAATGGTGCTGTGCCGATAGTGGTTGGGGTTTGGGGTGCTGCTTTTTTCTATGACCCTGAGGTGCTCATTTTTAGGTCAATAAGCAGAAAAGGAGAAGTGGAGTTTTAATGCCTCGTGTTGTTTTGACCCCTTTGAAAGTAAACGGAGCCCATTTACCATCAACCTCAGGTGAGCAATTTTTCTTTTAACTGCAGTGGGATGCTTAAAAAAAAAAAACCTTTCTCTGTAACAACCAATACGTTAATTTTTCTTAGTACTACTACTGTGATATCTCTAGGACAGATCGATTTGCCACGGTACCTTTCTATGGTTCAGTTTAAGTACTTGGCTGTGTTTGAGAGTCATGTCTCCATCTGCAGTGTGCCCATTCTTTCTTAAAGATATGAATAAAAATCCAGCAGGGATAGTAGGAGGACTCTAAAAAAGGGGAAGAGCAGATATTCAAACCCAGGAACTCTGCTCAGGCATAACAGGAACCGCACGGTTAGAGACCAAGGAGCTTTGCACAGGGATGGTAGAAACCCCTATAATTGGCATAGTAGTTGTGAAGGCCCAGAGACCCAGAGCTCTTTATCATGGGCATAGCAGTTGTACCCATCCGGGAACTTGGCTCTGAGGTGGATAATTGGGGAAAATAGGTATACAGACCAGGTAACTTAGCACCGGTAACTTTCCCACACTGACTAATACCTATAATACCACCTTTTAGTTGCATTGACCCTTTTACCCTCTCCTTAGTTTAGCTGATGGTTTCACGCTAATATTTTTCTGCATGATATATAACCACTTAAGTAGAACTATGGCCTACTGCAGCATCTAATGTCATCTACATGGCTTTCTCTTAATACCTCTGCAAAGTTTATCCAGTTCATCTTCCTGTGGTGAGGAGTGGTAACATTGCTTGGCACTGCATCTGAATTCAGAGCAAAATTGCAACTTTTATTTAGGCTTTTCTTGCTTGCACTAAAAAAAAAAAAAAAAAAAAAAAGGAAATGTAAAAGTAAATATTTCATAGGGACTGGCTCCCGACATTTTCACTTTTCACTCATAAGCCCAATGTCTGTTGGTCAGTATCAGCCCACATCTGTTACTTCTTTCTGGATTGTCTGCATAGCCTCTGTTACTGAAACTCTGCAAAATAAGGACATTTTTATGTTTCATTGAGGCTTGTTCATCACATATCAGCTGGATTTGGTGCTTGTTTAGACCCTTTACACTTAAGTTGATGTTTTCCTTGGTGTAGCAGGCTTGTCTGTCCGTCGTGTAGAGAGTGAATCCTCCAGTAACAGAACCATAGGGAGCAGTCTGACCTTTCATAGACGTGCAGCACTGAGCGGAAACTCCACACATCACCTCAGAAGTATTAAGAGTTCCCCGGTTTCAGGTACAGCGGAAACTTTTTGCAGAAATGTATTTTCCACTGCAGTGTTGGGTAAATAAATGAGTGCTTTGCCTAAAGCTGGTCTGCTGTCTCTTCACAGCACAAGTAAGAAAGAACAAAGAAGAAGAAATTGATTTTGAAACCCCAGGTTCCATTCTTGTAAACACAAATCTTCGAGCACTGATCAATGTCCGGACATTTAATGCTCTCCCCCACAATCTTCAACAGCAGCTGCTGCTTTTACTCCCAGAGGTAGACAGACAGGTAATTTCCAGGACTTCTATACAAAGCTGACTTTAACTCCTAAAACTTATAACCTCTGCTGTCTACCTAAATGAGTTAATGTAAGGTCTTTAAAATTGTGCTGGACCAGCATTTTCCCATGGTCATAGAATGGGTGCTTTAGTCCTGATACAGCAAGGAATTGTTGGAGAAAAGAGCGATAGATTTTTTTTAGTTGTAACACCTCTCTATGCGTTATCTTCAGGTAACTCCAGAAGGACAGCTGAAGATGAGTGGCAGCGCCCTGAATAATGAGTTCTTTGCCCATGCTTGCCAGAGGTGGAGGGAAAGACTGGCAGATGGTAGGTTGCTTGCTTACCCCACCATAATTCCACAGCTGCCCATGTACACCCCTTCAATTATCTCTCTTTGCCAAAGTTTTTCATTAGGGCGTCAACTTGATTATATAAAGTTGGCCACTTCTACATTGTCCTATGCTGAGGTTTTGCTACGTTTACCTGTAGGTGAATTTACGCCGGAGATGCAGCTGCGAATGAGACAAGAAATGGGGAAAGAGAAGAAAATGGAAGATTGGAAGGAGACATTTTTTGAGGATTTTTATGGCCAGAAGTAAGTAGCTGTTGGGATACAATTTTTTTTTAGCACTGGATGATTGTCATTGTTGAATTTCCTGCATTATTTTTCTGCTGTGCAGTTTCTGTTCCTTTTGTGACAGTTTTGAGTCCTCATTTGGAATGACACTGCAATTAGAAAAAATGTTTTGGGATTATTCGAGCTGGATTTCTCTAGTGAATGGATAGGCTCGCATTCTCATTGATGTCTGCAGTTTCTAGCTAACAGGTTGACTTGGCGTCAATGACACTGGTGTTCAGTAAGGTGTATTAGGTTGCGTTCTGGGTGACATCACGTCATTTTTAGTGGGTAGGCTGAGGTCCAATGTGCCAAGTGCACACAATTTTAGCAATTATTTTATATGAGATTAAATTTTTTTTTTTTTTTAATTGTAGACTTGGCCTGTCTGAGGATCCAGGTTCTGACCCAGAAGATAAGTGCAACCAACCTGACTTTACATGTGAATCTCTGCAAAGGACCAGTCCAGAGCCCATTCATGTTGAAGAGTCCCTTCCAGAAATTCGTGGAAGACTGCGACGGAGCTTGTACAGAAACCGAGAAAGACACCAGCAAACCCTTACTATGGCTTCTAAAGCAAGAATGTCCTCTACTCCTTCTACTCCACCCAAGAGAACAGAAGATATCAGCCCAGCTTCAGAGGACAGGCTAACCCCTGCAGAGGCTGTAAACCTTCCATCCACCTCTGACAGGGTCCCAGAGCTTCATCCCGAGAACTGTGAGCAGAAAAGGAAGATCACCGATCCCGATAGCTCCAGCCCCTCCCTCGAGAAGAAGCCGCGAATGGAACAGCGTCAGTCCTTTCGTAACACAATTACAAGTGTTCACCCAGAAAAGCCACAGCCCACCAAAGAAGAACCAAAAGTCCCCCCAATCCGGGTATGATGAAGTCCTTTTTTTGTCTATTACACCCACCACATTTGTTAGAATCTCAGAATCCTACAGTAAGAAATATGTCACTTTAGTGCTCTAGTGTCACACAATTCTATATTTAAACCTGCTTATCATATTTGTAAGGGTGGTATTTAAAAAAAAAAAAAAAAAAAAAAAAGGGGGTCCATGCTTCTAAATACAAAATTAAACACATTTAAGATTGACTTTGGTAAAATTTTAGGTCTTTCTTGTGATTCTTCAGCTTTTGATATTTGTAGAATGTGTTGCTGGACCAATAACCTAATGGTCTTTTCATATTTTGCAGATCCAGCTTTCTCGCATCAAACCTCCCTGGGTGGTTAAAGGTCTGCCAGCTTACCAGATCTGTCCCCGGATCATCCCAAACCCTGATCCCCCTGGGTGCCAACCTAATCCCTGCTCACCTGCTGACCGTCAGACCAGTGGCCATGACCTCCAGACCTCCATTGGCGGAGGCGGAGGCCCAGGTGGAGGTCAGGGCACTAGGGAAAGAAGAAGCTGGTTCAGGGACTCCAAAAGGAGAAGATCGGCTAAGAGAAGACATCGAAAGAAGCCAGCAGATTGCTGCAGAACACAATTACTGCCGTCCACAACTGTAAGGGACTCGGCAGACAAACCTCATCTTCCTCGAGTCAAAATAACTAGGACTAATAGTTCTCCAGAGACCAAAGAGCATGGCCTCTCTGGTGCCATGACCAAAGAGTGGCACGTCAGTGAGGTGGTCGATGGTGATGTTGGCTCTGAGGTGCCATCTTTGGATTACTGTAAGGGTGAGAATTCTGATAAAGCTGCAAATATCTGTGACAAGGATTATACTATAGATGGCAAAGGGGAAGAAAATATAATAAGAGTTGGTTGTCCAACTTCCGCTCTTGCTGCAGATCCTGTGGGGCAAGGAAGCTTTGGACCGTCAGAGTCTGTGTCAAGTGTTCTTGGTGACGTGTCCAACACTTTTCAGAACAGAATTAAGCCTGTCAACTCAGCTTCTGCTGAAAAGGATTCTGCCGACAAAAGTAACAATGGTGCCATGGATTCCTCACGAAAAGACCTCCAAGAGTCCACCAATACACCTGCTGTTCATTCTCCTGAACCACAGCCAGCCAGCACCTCAACTGATAAGGAACATTGGGAATGTGGAAATGAACTGAAGCATATTAATGAACCAGTTGCAGATAACGTTCCTTGTAAGCCAGTCAACACTTCGCATGTTCTGGATGTACGGGAGCCAAATGAGTCTAAGCTGCTGGACAGTGTTGAACAAAACCGAACACACAAGTTGACAGGGTCTCGTCGCTCTCCATCATGTGACTCTTGTGAAAGCGCCCCTGTTCAAACGATAGATTTATCTTGCCCACAAACGGATGTGAACTTTATGTTCAAAGCTGGAGATCCTTTATCTCCCAACAGCATGAGTGAGTGTCCTAAAGATTCTCCATCTTTGGTCACTCCTGCTGCTATAAAAAGTGAATTTCCCAGGGAACAAGTGTCGGAGTGTCCCACCGCAATCTCCAAAGATGCATATTTTTTGGCCAAGAAGCCTAATCCTGGTACTGGTCCACCTACCGACATAGGACATTTCATAGGTGATGAAAAGCAAGAAGACCATGGTGGAGGAGGAAAACAGAAGCTCCGGTTGGATAGCTGTGCAGAGTCTGTTGGAAAGGAACCCTTGCTTTTTGATATGCCATTCGTCCCATTCCCAAAAGAGGTCGATGTCCATGTTGAGCTGCCGGTGGATTTGTCGCTGTCCCCGTCGAGCAAAATGAAACAAACGTTATTTGGAAAGCTATCAAAGCAAGCACAGGATGTGGCTTCCTATTGCTACTCAGCTGGAGTACGCCTCTCCTCCTTTCCTGGGGACTTTGCCGTCACCGGAGAGGCCACCTTGTCCCTGGAAGTCTTTGCCGAGCATGACAGCGAGGAGCACGTTTCGTTGCGGTGTTCCTGCAGCTTTAAAGCCATGACAGTTTGCGAAGGGTGCGGAGCGTTCTGTCACATCGACTGCATTGGCCCCTCCAAGCTTTGTGTTTTGTGCCTTGTCATAAGATAGTAAAAGATCGCCCAGGACATTCAATAGTACATGTCTGTATTTTCATAACTTCGGAGCCCGAAGGTGATTTATTACGTATTATGCTTCATTTTGTTAGAGACTAAACCGCTGATAATTATTATTCAGCTCTTATTGTGATACAGATCTTGTTGAAGGGGCAGTAATGAGAAAGGGCAGGGAGCTGGTTTTATGAGGATTTGGGACCGTGTCAGGCATGTTGCACCCCTGTGTGTTGTAGTCCATTCATATGCTGGATTTTAAGATGTCCAGCTTATTTTCTTTTTTTGCAGAATAACACTGGGACTTATATGGTAACCCATGCTTACTTGGAGCTGCTGTATTGTGTTTTCACAGCAGCTTTTTTCGAAGTTGTCATATTTACACCTAATAAAGTCCATTCCAGCTAATAAATATGTATTCTGAACACATAGACCAGGGTTTGGAGTCTGTGATTAAAATGCTCCTAATCTTTGTATTTCATATTTTTGTTCTTTTGGAGAACATAATGTAAAACCTTTTAGCCCAAGGGCTTTCATCATGTTACAAGGTGGAGAACCTGGCCTATAGCAGGCCTACTCATCTCAAACTATATTTTTTATTGTAAGATTGTCATTTGTAGTAGTCTGTAGAATCTTCCCAGTTGGCTCTATAGAGTTGCATGGAAGAAGGAGAAAGGTTTACAGGCACGGGCTATCCCAAATGCAGCCTGAGGATAAATATGTAGACAAGCAAATGATTGCTACGGACAGCAAGCACTGTTGACCACATGTTGGATCTATTGTCTTTATAAATGTACACTGATATGATGGTTATGGGTTATGACATTTCATAGAAACATTGAAGGAACAGTTGTGCCCTTCACATCTCTTGCTGAAGAGAAAAGAAATGCTTTGTTAAGGAAAAATTAGAAGTGGATGGATGGCCAGGTTGTCACAAAAGTTGTCTCTGCACAAAGGCATATTGTCAAATGGCACTAGGATATTATAATTTGCAGCAATTGTTGAATAAAGTTTACACATCTTAAGCTTTCTTTTTCATTCACGTTCTAATAAAACAATGTATTTTTTTTTTTTTAATGAGCGCCGGCTCCAGTTGTTTAGCCACACTGAGTATTTTTGTATCATTTTTTGAGTTAGTGGTGCATACGTCCTTCCTGGTGCAGTGTCCCTGCAGGGTATGCGCAGTATTATTATTGAAGTATTATTGCAGATGCTTTTGTCACATTACTGCCTCTTCAACCCACCGGCACAGCTCTGGAGGCTGCACAGGGTGCTTTCCCGGCCGTGTAAGTGATGGCAGGGTTACGGTCAGTGTTTCGGGTGGGGTGGGGCTTGGGAGGGAGCAGGGGGTGGGAAATGTCCATACTCGGTTTTGCATGGACACAATCATGTTTGAGATTTCAACGGGTTGTATATAAAGTAAACTGTTCAGCTTCTGCATTCCAGTGTTTTATTCCTGTATTTATGTTGTAAACAATTCTGGCCCACAATATAAATGTATATTCTGTATAGATGGCATTGCTGTGTGAGTTTCCATTACTGGCCTCCTGTTTATTTCTCATAGGCTGGACCTTACGTTAACAAATGTTTCTTTTTTTTCCCTCCCGGTTTTCCTATTAACCCCCATTCCCTGTGCAACTTTGTTGCACGCTTTAGTTTTACAGTATATGTCTGGGCAAAAATAAAAAATAAAATCTATTCAGTCAATCTCTGTAAGGCGTTTACATTTCTTCTTAAAAATACGAGTGCAGAAAAATATCTATCTAGCTCCAAACTTTCTGGGCTGACTCGGCTGCCTCACCTGCATTGAAATGCCATGAAATGTTGTCACTCCTGACCAATTCTGCTGGACTTCAGAACTCCTTTCACCTATGATAAAGAGTGAGAGGTGTTGTGCAGTGCAACAGGGAAAAAGATGAAGCTGCTCACACTGATTTTGCACGGACATACTCTTTATTTCAACATACGCAGCTGCTTACAGCCCATTCTTAATGCTAATATGGTTGGTACATACCAGTCGTTAGATGCAGGGCCATTGTACACTTTAATTTTTTTCCCTTGTTTTATTTTTCTTGCTTTGGAGCACCCATTGTTAATACAAATCGGGCCGCTCCATAAACACCACCAACAGATGGGAGTTTCCAACATTACTATCTATGGTCTATGCAATATTAGTGTAAAGGGCTCCCATTGGCTAGTGCATATTAGGAAATGATTTCTGCTTACAAAAAAAGATTGATCAAACAAATTATCGGCATCCCTAATGGTTTTCCCATTAGCTATCACTGGTAATCAGTGCCCCTGCTTGTGTTGCACCTGACCAAATGCATGGGTAGCAACCTTGTGTAAAACCACACAAATGAAACGGGAAGACACCAACATTTATTATTTCTCCAGCGTGGGCATTTTGGTCTCCTAATTGTTGAAAAAAAGAACTAGCCTGAACTGTAAAATAATTGTAAGCAAGCAGGTTTCATTTGCAAAAGGTTCCAGCACACCGTCCATTATAAAAAGGTGGAGCACAGGTGGGTACATTTTTTTTTTGCAATAGGAACATTCCCTGCCCCTTGTAGCAGTAAGAATCTGCCTGTTAGCATTTTTTAATTTACCGGTAGGTTTAGTTCCACTTTGAATGAATTGAATGTAGATATGCTGCAAAAATATTTAGGACACTGGTAATATTTAGGACACTGGCAACATCTTACACAGACCTGCTCCTCCCTCTAATCTATATTTCTCAATACACCTCACTATATCACAGCCAGCATTACTAATGGAGGCCCCTTGCAAGAGAGGAAATATATTTTCTCTAGGGACTAGCCATTTGCCTATAGGCCCCAAGCACTGTCCCCAGAAAATCGGGTCCCTTGCAACACATCTTGAAGTGTCATGTACTGTGGAAGGAGTGGCAGGGGAGCCCAGGTAAGATCAGACAATGTTGCATGCCCTGCACCCAGAAGGTAACAGAGTCTGGTTCATTTGATGGTGCTACAACCATGGAAAGGCTTTAGGCTTTAATACTACTTGCCTGTCTGTCTTCAATATCTGACGCACAAATCAAATCAGAACATAATCTAATCTAGTCTACCTGCTTGTTCTTGGCCGCTGGTTCAACATCACAAAAAGCTATTTTATTTTCCAATCTGCTCCTTGCTTTTCAGATCGTTGGTGGTCAGTATAACTGGTAATAGGAAAAAAAAAGTATAAATAGGACAGCAGTAAATTTCACCTTTGTAAAAATGACTTTAACAAGTGCTGGGCATGTTACTTATGGTATTTGCATACTGCATTTGCCAAGGTTTTGATCAACCTCTTTCCTATGTTTTGCAATGGCCTTATCAATGGGTGAAAAATGTAAAATCTGGGTTTGTGGGCTTACATAAGAATTATTTGTCATCTGAGGCAAATTCTAGTTTTAGAACAGGCCAATGACATCAAGAGTGATCTGCTGTATTGGATTACCAACAATTGGTAATGATCATAATTGTATAATTGCTTGGCAGAGAACTAAAGAGCATGTATATGCAGACCTTCATTTTTGGACAGCAGTAATGTTCTAAGCATAAAATCCAAGGAACCCCAGTGTAAAGTTTTAATAGTAAATAATTACAAGCATGTCTCTACTACCCTTTGTGTCATTTTAATCAAAAAATCTTTGCTCAAAGTAAGAAGTAGCCAGCATCCTTATTAAAGGGTAAAAAATATTAAAATAGGGCTAATTCACCCCCACCCTGGAACCAGAGCTTTGTTGGTAAAGAGGCTTAGCAGCCAGGATTGGTGTCCTCAGTATATTCCAATTTGTTTCCAGAATGTATGGCTGTTGGGCCCATTTCCCTGGCATAGGATTTTACTATGGAGCCCTGCGCCTCATAGGAACCCGTGTGTGACTTGACCCAGCAAAATAAAGTATACGCATGGGTGAAAACGGTGTCCTAAGTTCTCAGGACCTGGGTTGCATTCCAGGTGGTTGTTTCCAAAGTTGTCCAAAGTATTTCCATTTTGCAAAGTTGATGTCTCCATCAGATGGCAGCTGGTTTATTGCGCTAATGACCAAGTGAAGGAGCAGGAGGGGAATAACTCCAAAAATGAGAGCAATGACTGAAGCACATTACAACAGTTACTAAAAGAAATCAGTGACCTCATCTTTTTACTTTTAAATTTTGATAAACCAAGGCAGGGGTGCTCACACTTTTTTGGCTGGGGAGCTACTTTTAAAATGACCAAATCAAAATGATCTACCAACAATAAAAACTTGGACTTAATAAGTCCTGTGCGTGGTAGAGCTTATTTTGAAAGGCAGGGCTCCGCAATCCACTCGCGATCCACCTGTAAGGCACCCCTGCACTAGGGCTTTAAAGGGCTGGCATACTTTAATGGACCAATGTGCCCCACCAGGGTTGCAAGTTTGAATATATATCCTTAAGAATTTAAATTATTATAATATAACTTAATTATTTATTAATATAATATTTAATTTCTTACCATCACATTTACTAAGTCTTCCAGCCCAAGCATGACATTTACCAACCCAGAGTTTCTGGTGCAGAGGTTTAGCAGATAGCTTGAGAACCAACAGAAGTTTTCAATTTGCTGGTTCGAGCCTCGGTTTTATCCCTTAGTTCAGAGGATATTTTACTCTTCAAATAGAACAACAAAAACACCACAAATTGAGTGGAAGTGAGTAGCTCAGCGGATAAGACTGTTGACCCAGAGAGCTGTAGATTCCGGTTTGAATCCACCAAAGTGCTTGTAGTCTCAAGGACCATGCCATGAAATTTCTGGAGAGCCCGAGGTCGATACCACAAAAGCGCTGTAGGTTCCGGGGGCCAACTACATGAAAGCGCAGTAGACTCGAGCTCAAATCGCTGAGTGAAAGCTTGGAGGCCATGGACAACCCGCCAGTCTGCTCCAGTCCCAGGCCCCCACAGGCCTGTAACAAATGTGGGCATCACATTAGGTTGTGGACCCCCCGCCTCTTTCGGTCCATGGTCTGTGATCACTGCAACAAATATAATTAGAATGGGCTGTCTTACCGGGGCAGCCCATTCAAAAAGTGGGACTTAGGTTTTTTTTTTCGGCCTCACCCCCATATATACACACACACACACACACACCCCTGTTGGTGGGACAGAGTAGAGGGTCTGAAACATTCCCACTACCCCATTCCACCACCAGGGGGGGTTTCAGGCACAGCACCTGGGACTCACAGAACTTGCCCTATGAGGGATTTGAACTCATGATCTCCAGGAGACCAATCAGAGCTCGTACCCTCAGAGCTACAACCGATGCTCAAACATAGAAGGTCTTTGGTTTCAGAAATACAAGGTCTTCACCTGGCCAAAAAAAAAAAAGAACACAAACATGCAATGGATAAAAGTCTCTCCTACAACAGCGAATGATTTCTACAAAGCGGGAGACTGGCAATCCTAGATCGATATTTCCAAAATGTTTTCTACGCACAGCAAAATCATTGAGGAGCTGCAGCCATTCATGATGCCTTGCTGTGGTGACCATAGAAAGAATTAAGAAGTTGTCATGAAAAAAAAAAAACACTCCCAAGTTTTAACTCTTCAGCATTTCACTAAAAAAGGGATTTTTGTCTGTCCCTGTGGGGTGAAATCTGACATCAGTACACTGCTCAAGACAACACATGAAAAAGTTATACCTGGAGTCAGGGATTTAATCTTCAGTGGAAAGTCACGTCTTGATAATTAAAAAAAAAAAAAAAAAAAACATTTTAGAACAATAATAATATTTTAGATTTATAACTCTTGTGTAACAACATTTCAGTTCTAAAATTTCAAAATTTCCTTCTTGCCGTTTCCATCGGAAGCCCTTAATACAGGATGATAACACCAATGGCTAACTAGGAACAGCTCGTTGTCACCTTGTAACAGGAAGTATCTGCATAAAGAACCTTCCTGGTCACCAGGTATTATTTTATTACAAGCTGCAGATCTGAAATGATTACAATTTTGAAGTAACAAGTTTAAAGCCCAACTCCAGGAAAAAAAACTGAATTATATTCCCTATTAATCCTCTTCTGTTCTATATCCAATAAATGTGTGCACAAAACACCCTTGCAAACCATATTATTGCTATTTAACAGAGACAATGGCATTGCCAATGTGCTTCAAAGTAATTAGAAAGTATAGTTTGGAATGAGTGCCAGGCTGCCTATAGAAAACTACAGGGGGTGGACACAAGACCCATCACCCTGCACTAGGAGAGACCACGGCAGTGACCGGTCTGCAATGCAAGAAGCAACCGTACAAAGGAAAACATTCACGCTGGTTTACTGCACAGATCATTCCAGAAATACACAAAGATTCACACACCTGTGTATTTTGAAAAGAGTTGAGCTCTAGGCTTATATATATATTATTTGACTATAAAGTATAAAGGGAACAAGAAGACCAAATGCAGCCCCAGTCAGAACCAGGGATGAGCGAGCAAATTTTTTAAATTCGGTCTCGAGGCAAATTGGGCCATTCTCGCTTACCAAACATGTAGGTGAGAACGGCCTTTGTAAATTTGGCCGGCGAGACCGAATTTTTGGGACCTGCAAGACCAATAAGCTGTCAGCTCCACTCCTCTGATTGCTGTTGCAGTCCTGTACTATGTGTTCCTGGTTTGAGTTTCTCACAGAGTATGAGTCTAGCTGGCTGCTCATGAATGAATGCAGCGTGGGAAAAATCCTCTGATTTTTCCCACGGCCGCGTTCATTCATAAACACAAGCCGCATGACTTAGTCTGAAAGGAGGAGTATCACGGCTGCATTTATAAATGGAGCCGGGAGAATTGAGGGATTGCTCACTGACAGGAGGATTCCCACAGTTGTATTTATGAATGCAGCAGTGATTATCCTCTTGTAGTAATTTCCGATGGTTTCGTGAAATTTTGCGAACCCATCGGAACTTTAAGGAAACTTTTGCGAGAATGCCAAAGGCTCATCATGCTCATCCCTAGTCAGAACAACTATTTTGTCTTTATCTTCTTGCCCTACATCTCTGATAAACACATGACCTCCATGGAAAAGACATGGCACACTACAGGTGGAAGGTGTGATATCTTTTTATTATGCAGTGGGCGTTTAATCATTAGTTAGCCTTTTACATATGACATACATGTTAAAAAGGAAAACAAAAATCCACTTTGTGGCAAGTCAGTGCACTTTTGCGTTTTTATAATAACACCATTTGGGTTTTTTTTTCATTACTGTGTCATATAGAGCGCCTGGTAGTGTCTGTAAAAAGGAGCAGAGGGGGGTTCTGTCTACTAAACACATCACATTCTATAGAATAAAAGAAGATTAAAAAAAAAAAACATTCTACAAATTTATATTAATTAAAATCACATTTACTGATAAAGAAAGCATGGGAGCAATAAATATTCTTTAATATATTATATATATGTTTTCTTGAATTTGCCTCATAGGCTTAAGAGAGCCAAGTGCAGCTGTAGGGGGTTGTAGATTTGGGGATAGGGGGCTCTGGAGGAGTGCAAAGAAAAGGAGGAAGGGATATGGAGTGCAGGAAGGTGGCGGCACGGCCTGGTAGTGCAAAGGATTGAGGCTTTTTGAAGGGGTGTTAAACTAAGCTACAAAGGCTGCTGTGATTAAATGTTATAACAAAGCAATTGCAGAGTGGAAACCGTTATGGAAAAAAAAATGCAGGTTGTCTTAAAAAATGGATCAGGACAAGACAGGAGCAGTTGGTTTTTGGCCAAGTTACCCACAGGCTTTTTTCATCAGAGTTTTGCACCTAGGTGCTTGGTCATGTGACATCTGCCCTGGGTAGCATCATCATTCATATTGGCTAATTTTGCATTCTGAGATCACATGACCAAATGGCAAGGAAAGGTAAATATTTTTGCCCTGGCAGAAAGAACCTAAAAAAAGGTCTTCCCCATCTCCTATCATGGCTGCAGACTGCCTTGCCCGACCTTTTATTTAAGCAACAATAGAGCGGTGCTAGGCTACATAGAGTTTGCTCGGGCTAGTGTGAAAGTGTAAATCAGATTACTGCCCATTCATCACTTCATCCTAAAAATCAAAACTGCCAGTGTAGCTTAGTCTTCTGTGGGATGGGGGTCTGAATGCAATCTGGTGGACCCTCGCACAAAGTTACCCAATCGATACTTTCCAAGCAAACAAGAAAGTGGCCTCGCCGAAGCCAATCTGTAAACCCAGCAGTCATAAAGTGTGACTTCCTTTCTACCTGAGTCAGCCGGAGTAAAGTGAATTGCACACTATTCATCGAAGGCGCCACTGTTTGCTGTTACAGTTTCTGTGGCTTTCGGTAAGGAGAGGAGTGTCCCCTCCAGTCCCCTCTACCCCAGGATCCTGCAAGAGCTGGGGCATCTGTATATGTAAACAGGACACTCAGAGTCCAAAATCAGACGTATGCGTTGACTGCAACTAAAGCTGTCGGAAGGAAAGTGTGTTTAGCTAAGACAAATAGAAAATAATAATAGAAAATAATTAAAAGCACCACAAAAATTATACATATAAAAAAAACGCTTCCGGGTCTTGTACTGTTGTCAGTGCATCGATCTCCACCTAATGGGACAGAAAGTCGTAAGCGAGTCGCGGCTGATTTTAGGATGAGGACGGCCTAGGAAAACTAACAACGGTTCGATTTTCAATCAGCCTCCGCGGAGAAACACACCACTGACCTCTGCATGAGGACGGCTATGTTCTGTGTGGGTAAAAGCTACACGACCGACAATAGCAATGCCGCTAAAAGCTGTGAATCCACAGTCACCGCACATTATGCAGCTCGCAGTTGAAAACTACTTAAAAAGTTCCTGAATCACCCAAGAAAAAAGAAAATGATTAATTGCAAAGTGCTTGACTTGACATGAATATAGAAGAGGATTCAGTAGGAATGGATTTACAAGAAAACACATGGATTTTTTATTAAAAAAAAAATAAGATGGCGATTTCAAATGGAATGTTCTGAAATGAGGTGGACCAAAACGGAGACAGTGGTTCATAAATCGGGACGGAGAGCATAAAGTGAGATCTGAACAGGAAGTTCAGGTTGAGGATTGAGCCGGTTGTCCGCCTGAGTTGTGTGTAGTGAAAAAAAAGGTAACTTGTTAGTTTCTGTGCAAAAACACCTGTAAGAACGGACGTGCAAGGAGAAGAGGTCTTGTGGTCAAGGTGGGGGGGCGGCTGAATTTACCTGAAAAAAAGGCAATCTATAGCAGCAATAAGCAAATGTTAGTGTGTTTACATGAATCAGCAGCCCCAGTGGATGAGAGATGGAAAGAAGATGAAGGAGGTATTTCAGTCGTTGCTTAGCCCGATTTAGTGTGACATCACCTGCGTGAATGTGGAATGGTATGGTCCAGTGGTGGAAGGTCGCAGAGCTTTGGAGAAAGAAGGACAAAAATAATGCCCCTTTTACCCCGTGCTCCTAGAGGAGTGCTCCCAATGTATATTGTGGAATGTCAAAGTGGACCTCAAAAGAATGGCATAGTGGAATGGATCCAGCCAAAGCCAAAACCGGCATAGATGCTGGGAAAAGATGGAATGACCGTTGGATGGTATAGTTCTCTAAGGTGTACCTGTCACCTTTACAGAGCAGAGGCCGCTTTGCAGGCCTGGGATTTGCCTTCCTTGGCAATGCCATCTAATCGCCTACAAAACGACCAAACTCTGGTGAGTTGATGGGTCCACTTACACACATACAAACACGTATATATTATACAAATGAAAAAAATTCAGAAAAATAAATTAATAAAAGAAGAACTCCTTATCTCAATAAATATGTGATTGATATCCGTCCCACCGATGGGCGGAGCTCGATCTATCAGTAGAGCGCGGTAAGCGCAGGGCCAGCGTCCTTCCGATTGCCCTGCGGGATAAAATATGGCTCCTGCTCAGTGAGCAAGTTCAGTGTCTGCGACTGTCTGGGGGTGAGGGCAGAGGGACCCTGCTGTCTTCTCTCAGTCTGTAGAATGAGAGGTCAAGACTGAAGGTCCAGGCCCAAGGGTTCTGGTCAATTCTGCTGCAATATTAAATTCTCCAGTTCATCGGCTGAGCGCAGAAGGAAAGCAGCCGACTCTCGGTACCCAGCGATTAGCTGCCGCACTGCTCCAATCTCGGTGGGGCTGAGCTGGGCGCATGGCATTGCCCGGTTGGTGGAGTTAGAATGGGTGCTGCCAGAAGCCAAAGACTTCATGCTGAGATCAGTTGGACCTGTTTCAAGGGACAAAGAAATTTGAAAATTGCAGGGTAATGATCAGCTATGAAATAACAAAATGAAATCATGGTATACAGCTTATACCCCACTGTTATAACAAACTTTTTAGTACACAAATATAGTAAACATACACAGAACTACCTCATTGTTCTACATATGATATTGTCAGTCTATGCATCTAATTCTTGCATGTGGCTGGGGCTTACCATTGCAGTGATTTCCAGTTTGCAGAGAGGTGGGGGGCGCCAGGTTGCCTCCGATAGACCCGTAACCACGGTAAGTGTAATGAAGACTGCCATTCACATAGACAGGATCCTGGTTAAAAGGGGTTGCCGGCAGGGTGTAGGTAGACTGTGTGGAGGTCTTCTCCAAAGAAACATTCTCTTCCTGAGGGAGATAAAAGGGAACAATGTGACCATATTGGAGAGACAGGTATAGCCACAAAACATGAGAGAGAAAGAGGAGAGGGGATATAGGGACCAGGGATAAGAGAGAGAAAAAAGTAAAGAGGAATAGGGTTTGGCAAAAAGAGAGAAGATGGTGGGGTGCAAGCAGAAGAGGTGTTTCAGGAAAGAAGGGAAATCAAAGTGGGGGGAAAAAAGAAAAAGGGGGAGAGAGGAGATAAAAATGAGGAGATGGGAGAGGAAAGAGAAGTGGAGGAGAGAGAAAGATCAGGGAAGGAAAAAAAAGCAAGAGAGATTGAGGGTGGGAAAGAAGAAAAGGAGGAAGATGGGAAAGATGAGGGGTGAGAGAGAGAAAGATGAGGGGTGAGAGAGAGAAAGGTGAGGGGAGAGAGAGAAAGATGAGGGGGGTGAGAGAGAGAAAGATGAGGGGTGAGAGAGCTAAAGATGAGGGGTGAGAGAGAGCTAAAGATGAGGGGTGAGAGAGAGAAAGGTGAGGGGGGAGAGAGAGAAAGATGAGGGGAGGGAGAGAGAGAAAGATGAGGGGAGGGAGAGAGAGAAAGATGAGGGGTGAGAGAGAGAAAGATGAGGGGTGAGAGAGCTAAAGATGAGGGGTGAGAGAGAGCTAAAGATGAGGGTGAGAGAGAGAAAGGTGAGGCGTGAGAGAGAGAGAAAGATGAGGGGAGGGAGAGAGAGAAAGATGAGGGGAGGGAGAGAGAGAAAGATGAGGGGAGGGAGAGAGAAAGATGAGGGGCGACAGAGAGAAAGATGAGGTGTGAGAGAGAAAGATGAGGCGTGAGAGAAAGATGAGGGGAGAGAGAGAGAAAGATGAGGGGAGACAGAGAGAAAGATGAGGGGAGACAGAGAGAAAGATGAGGGGTGAGAGAGAGAAAGATGAGGGGTGAGAGAGCTAAAGATGAGGGGTGAGAGAGCTAAAGATGAGGGGGGGGGAGAGAGAGAGAAAGATAAATAGATAAAGATGAGGGGAGAGAGAAATAAAGGTGAGGGGTGAGCGAGAGAAAGATGAGGGGAGCTAGAGAGAAAGAGAGAGAAAAAATAGGAGATAAAGAGGGGAAAAAAAAGAAAAGAGAATAAGAAAGTAAAGGAGAAAGAAAGAGATTATACAAAAAAAAGCAAAAACAAGACAGGAGTGCAGGTAAAACAAGAGAAATTGGATTAGCTATGACCACAGCACATTTCTTACACTTAGAATTTAAGGGGTGGGAAAAGTCAATAAAAGATGCAGAAGTGTCTATGGCCACCTTCACCTAAACCTAACTGCAGTTTTAAGCAAAAAGAAGAATCTGAGAATTGTTGCTCTCAGCAATCTTTGTAACTATAATGAAATTACATACAACTGAGCAGTGCCTAAGTTCTGGAAAATAAAAAGCAGTCAGAATTCATAGAGCTTCACACATGGTGCTTTGGGCTTCCTAAACCTGCATGCCTACGAAAATGTGTTTGCACATGAAAGCAGAAAAAGAGGTGTACTATATGGGGTGATCGATACCTCAATGCACACCTCAAAACTTTTTTTCTTCACTTATTTATTACCTGAGCGGTCTGATAAACTTCTAGTCTCATTCTTTTGGCGGCTTTTCTTGATTCACTCTCGCAGGCAGCTGCCAGAATGTTTTCTGCCATGGCTGAGGTTAGATGAGGCGGAGTCGGCCTGGCCTGAAAACACAAAAAGCATTGTATATAAGTGACAAATAAGCTATATCACATGCTAAACAGACGGACCCCCGAAAAGATTTATATCCTGCTATATGATAACACATACTGGCCCCTTTGTTATCCAGAAGAATGATGGTTAGCAACAAATTCCCACCAGAGTCTGTATATTCTGTTACACTGACTTCTGTATGACCATAGTCAGGGCATTCATTTATAATCTCCTTTGGGGCACAAACTGCTTTGATGTGTTTGTATGAACTCTTTAAAACCCTGCAGGACTGGATGATGCTCCATATGATTTCACGTCACACTTTTAAATTGCATGAAGACTTTACATTGCAGGTTGTGTCTCCAAGAGCCGACATGAAGGTCAGAATTTGTTGATGTCACATGTATCTGTTCAACTGAGAGTACCACATACATGAGATACAGGATTAGAAGTTGGCTTACCTATAGGTCACAGGTTATGAAGTTTGGGCATACTATACACACCACAAAAAAACTTTAAATACTTTAGTAGAATGTGGTACACTCTGCTCATAACCCCTCAGTGTAGTTGGCTGGCTTTAATAGCAACTTGCTCTGTGCTCTATCATAGGAGCAGATGTCATTTCTTTTTTTTTTTAAACTGAATTTTTATTGAACATTTTTCACATACAAAGACAACCAGGCTTATACAGCAAAACATCTCGTAAACACAGCATACAGGGTGATAGGTACATCCGATAATTGTACATAAAACTCTGGCGTAAGTAACAGTGGCCATACTGTACCGGCCTATCAAACCCCATAGACTATGAAAATACGGAAACAACAGATAAATAAACAACAGAAAACAAGAAATGAGTCAAAAAGAAAAAACAAAGCTAAGCCGGAGAATAGGAGGCGGGATACAAACAAAGGTGAATAGGAAGCACAGTGGCATCTGGAACCAGCCACATATTAAACCTGTAGACTGGTATAGTAGGCATCCCAAGGTTCCCATATCTGTTCAAATTTTGCAACCCTGTTTCGGAGGAGGGCAGTGAGGTACTCCATCAGGCGTATGTCTTGAATACGAGCATAAAAATCCCCCATAGAGGGGGGCAGTCTGGATCTCCATTTGAGTATGAGCAGCCACTAAAATATGTGTAATAAGCTGACGGGCGGACTTGGGGAGGTCCATAAGGGGCAATCCCAGCAAGTGGTGGAGCAGGGGAAATCGTTGTTGAGTCACGTCCCCAAGTAGTGCATTGACTCTCCCCCAATAGCCCTGAATAAGGGGACAGGACCAAAAAATATGTTCCAGAGTCCCATAATGGGACTCGCAGCGCCAGCAAGCCGGATCTACCTCCGGAAACAGGCGGTGTAACACCGCCGGCGTATGATACCAGCGGAACAAAATCTTGTAAAGATTTTCTTTATAAAGTGTACATATTGAGCTTTTATTTGCTGCTTCCCACAGTGTGGACCATGTATCCTGCTCCAGGGCACCGCCCAAAATACTCTCCCAGGTACTCATGTATACAAATTTACCAGATACCTCCCTTGCCGATTCCTGCAGAAGGCCATAAATGGAGGAAATGAGGCCCTTAAAAAATGGACCTCCAATGCAAATTCTCTCAAAAGGAGTTATTTCAGTGAATCTGGGCACAGAGTAGAGTGATTGTATGTAATGTCTAATCTGTAGGTAAGCAAAAAAGGATGTTTGAGGGAGATCAAATTTTTCCTGCAACTCCGAAAAGGAAAGCAATCTTTTTTCCACTGGGTGTAATACATTTTGGAGATGAAAAAGCCTCCGGTCTTGCCATGGCTGCCACATATTTCTAGCTAAGCTGTCAGGTATCAGAGGGGTTTGTATGATAGATGTAAGCACAGAGCCCCGTGAGGAAAGATTGTACCTAGAATTATACATTCTCCAGATATTCCTCATAAAAACCATCGGGGACAGCAAATCCCTCTCGGGCATTAACCAGGAGAAGCTCCAAAGCATCACATTAGGATGAAGTGGGGAAATCCAAGCTTCCTCCAACTTCCGACATACACCGGGGGAGACTAACATAGTCCAGGAGGGTAAGTAGCGAAGATGCGTCGCCACATAGCATTTTACCAGGTCCGGAGCCCCCATACCTCCGAGTGCTTTAGGTGTAAGCAGATAGCTTTGTAGTGACAACAGCAGAAAATGTCATTTAGAGTTACAACATAGCAGTTGCTAAATCGTCACTCCTTCCTCCCCTCAGCTAACTTCTTTACATTAATATAAACTTTCTTTTATTTTCATTCACTTAGTCCCTTTATTTCTATAGTGATGTATGTCCAAAAAAAATACTAATTTGAAAATGGAAACTTCATTGTTTTATTCCTAACTTCACCATGCTTTGTAATGAAAAATGTAATCTTTGTGTCATTATAAACAGGACAAAATATAGAATAAATAGAATTTATAGCTAAAAACACAGGTCCAGCTAGTAAAATTATTTTTTTTCCATTTAGGTCATGGAAAATGAAAATATTGTCAAGAGAAAACCTTGCATGCCCTCAAATAAAAAATATACCCTGTTTGGAGTTGACCGGGTATTGTGAAACCCATAATCAATCCCTTGATTCTGTAATAAGGACACACAGTATTTTACACCTGGTAACTCACACAGACCCAGCGAGCATCCGGTTCAGATCTCACCATCTCCATGCCGTTCTTTTTCATGCGCCGGCAGGACTTCAGGTAGGTGCGGATGCGCTTTCTGGCACGTTCCTGGAATTCTGGAAACTGACGGCTGCACGATTCAATGATGGCCTGTATCTTTTCCTTGGGTTGCTTGGAGATTGGGACCATGCGGTCGAGATTTTCATCCACAAATAGGCGCACAAACATCTGTTGTTTAGGAGATGTAAAAATAAAGTTTATCAGGATGGCTGACGCCAATAAATATTTGACTGAAAAACATAGCTGAATCCTAAATATTTTTATAGCATTTATATAACATTACAAGTATACCACTCTAAAAAATATACAAGCCTTTGTGAACATTCAGGTTTTGATGGCTCTAATGCTGGGTTCACATTGCTGCTGTTTGCGAATGCTGGATATTTCCCTGTGTTGCTTTGAATGAACTGCCCAATGCATCATAAAAAGTATTTTTTTGTAATGCAGCACACCATATTTGTGAGTCGCCAGACTGTATTTCACATAAGTGGTGAGGCACTCTTAGGATTAAATGGCACCCATGTGTGGTAACTTGTTGAACACATGCATTACCACATTCCAGTATTGTAAAACAAGAATAAAGCCAGCCACATGCTACAATCTGTACAATCTGTACAATCCATATAGAGCCTGTGTTGACAGGATTTGTTTAATTCAGTTGAGTTTGGCATTTCAAAGTCTATGAGAAGCAGGGCAGAAAGAAGTCATGTACCTGTCAATTATTTTAATGATCTCTGAAGCACCTTGAACTAATGCTATTGACACAGACCCTAGAATTCACCTTACCTGGCTGGATATAAGAGAACTGTGTAAATCGTAGGACTGGGTGAACAGACATGCAAACCCTTTCGGAGGTATATTAGCGCCCTTTTATGTATTTCATTTTTGTATATCATTGTTTGCCTGGAGTTCAACTTTAAGTATCAGACATGCGCAAAAAATTATACTAAATCTACTGCCATTATATAGAGGTTCATATTAAGTTGCTATGCAGGGATGGGGGCTGGTTACTCACGTTAAAAGCTTTCAGACGTTCAGGGTCCAGCCCTTCTGTGTCTGTAATGCGGTCGTTATCTTCGTGGTCATCATCATCGTCGTCATCCACAGCCGCAGCTCTGCCCACTGACAGATCCTCTGCACAGCCGCTTACTTCTGTCACTTCGGTCTTTATGGAGTCGTAACTTCCTGAGCTGTATGGAGGGGACTGCAAACAAAGAAGACAAAAAAGAAAGAAATGAGGAAGAATAATGTGTGTAGAATGAAGTTTTAGGGCGCTCAATTTCTAGATATAAGGAAAATACAGGGTAATTGGATAATAGTTAGGTAAAGATTGAAGCAACCTAAATAACAGTTTGGGGCTAATAGGAGCCTGGCTTTGCCCCTGGAATTGCCCTCAATGCTCACATAGGATGTGAGGAAGCGGGTTCTGTATCAGGTTGCACCACAAAGACCGCATTCTCAATATGTCAAAGGCACACCATTGTTAGGCATAGAGATATAACTAAGGGCACACAGGTCAAAGATTTCTTCATTTGCCGAACTGAATCAAGTGCCATTCCAAATCGACCTATACTTTTTGACATGATATGGTCTATCAATCATTTAAATACTCCAGACTTTTGCCCGCTAGGCTGATCCTCTATCCTTCATGCCCCAAAACAAATCAGAGATTCATAAAGTAGGTAGGAAAGTAGCAGAATTCTCCCATAAGGATTATACCTACCTCAGATGTGGCCTTCGTGCCGTATTTCCCGTGGCTCCGCAGAGCCTCGGCATCTGACGGGTATGGCGGGACCCCCGGGGAAGGCCGGACTTTGTCGCTGAGGTTCATGGGCTGCTCATCTGATGTGGTAGTTGGTTCCAGGGTAGGAGCAGGAGGATTTCCATTCATATCAGGTAGTGTGCAGTTTAGAGCAGAGCTGGTTGGGGTGGCAGACGGGTTGGCTACAGAAAAGGAGTTCCCATTGCAGCTCTCCGAGGAAGACTCATCTGAAAGCACAAAGATAGTTGAAAAATTGTTAACGATGAAAAGACACATAGACTTAACACAACAACCTGAATATTGGACTTTCATGAACTTTCATTCTGCATGGACACCCAGGTTAGCCTAATCTTTACGGTGACAACATTGCTGTGTGATTTCACTGCAGAATGAACAACACTGTCCCCCCATAAAACCGGGTAAATGGATGGAATGATTATTATATAATAAAAAGTTACAGGGGTGATGAAGAAAGGAAAGAAGTGCTGTAACAGATTTCATAAAATATGTCACATTGTAATTTGCCTTGTCCACTTTAAGCCTAAAGAGAATCTGTCACCGCTGTGATATTATATAAATCTAAATATTCAGATTAAAACTCTAAACACATGCTCTCTAATTTTTTCTTAAAATGTTAGTAATCACTTCAGGAAGCGGTAAAAGGAACCACTGGAGCCTTGTTCTGTGCTACGGGAAGAGCAGGAGGAAGCACCCTGCTATGTTCTTCCCAACAGAAAAAGGAAAAACGTCTTCTTACTTTCAGCGTCACGGGTTAGAGGTAACGGCCTCTTCAACAGCCTGAACCAATGTGCTGCCTTCCAGCATATGAGAGCGCATAACAGCTTTAAAATAACAAAACTCCCAGCTATTTGTATGTGTCAAAATTCTGCAGGCGCTACTATCCAAAACCGATAGATTCTTGCATAAACCAAGCTGTGACTGGTTACCTTTTGAAATTCTCTGCATCCACTGCTTTCCTCTAGAGGATTCTTTGAACTGCTTGCAAGAACTCAAGATCCAAAATCCTAAATCAATGGCTTGAAAGGGAAAGGGGGGGGAGGGTTGTCTTGGAGTCAGTCAAATCAGGAAAGAAATAGATGGCAATTAGAAAATGAAGCCCATGAGAATTGAGAGTGGAAGGCTCTTATAAATGGGCAGAGCAGGTAATGCAGAGCTCTTACCGACCCGAGTCCCCAAGAGATAGAAGACAATGTCAGGGAATTTAACACTTTACCATCTACCCAAATCTGGAATATTAGTTTTAGGGACTGACCCTTTAAGAGAAATGAGTTCTGCAAGGAATATGGAACATGCAGTAATGTTATCACTGTTTCAGCAGATGAAAACAATTTCTTTTAGGTTATGAGACCAGCTTGCAGATGGAGGAATCAGATCTGCCCAGAGACTGGGCACGCATGGAGCTCGCAGCAGATTAAGGCTGCCTCGTTCACCACAAAGCCTCATTCCTCCTCCGAGGGAATTTAGCTAATTCTGGAATAGAAGGACAGTGGATTATTTCCTAGAGCCGGAGAGCGTCCGACATCCAAGGAGAGAGAGGGAAGGAAAAGAAGGGGGGAGGGGAAATCCTGGGGAAAATGGAACACAACCATTGATAATTGCCATCTCCTATCTATGGGGGTGCCATCTACGACAACTCAAAGGTCTGTGCAAAATTTAGGTGGAAAGGAAGCAGGGATATTCCCCAGTGTACATCCGACCTCCTCTCCTTGTTTTAAAGAGATTTTGTCTATCTAGAATACCCAACATTGACGCAATAATACTCACCTCCTCTGAATTGTCTTGGGAGTCAAATGTCCATGATACGTGGTCTGGGACTTACACAGAGTTCATGTCAATCCCTCCCAGTATTCGGGTCTGGCAAGTGGCTGCTACGACCCAAGGAAGAAGACGTCACAAACCATAAAAGTTCTCTGACAGAGCAAATTATTACATAGTATTTATAAAGCGCCGACATATTACGCAGAGCTGTACAAAGTCCATAGTCATGTGACCAGCTATCCCTCAAAGGAGCTCACAATCTAATGTCCCTACCATAGTCATATGTCATTATAACAGTCTACATTTAATTTTGGGGGGAAGCCAATTAACCTAACTGATGTTTTTTGGAATATGGGAGGAAACCGGAGTACCCAGAAAAAGCCCAAACAAACATGGAAAGAACCTACATACTCCATGCAGATAGTGTTCAGGCTGAGATTGGAACCTGGGACCAAGTGCTGCAAAGGCCGGAGTGCTAACTACTGAGCCACTGTGCTGCCATGTTTAATAGTGATTGTAAATGAGCTGGTGGTGGGCTTTCAAGGGATTGTCACTTTATTCCGAATGGGCAAAGCAATAGAACAATCACCTACCTTGGGGCTGCCCTCTGCCCTGAACCTGACCATACTGACGAGGGATTTTCTATGTACATTGTAGCTGTTCATTTACATTAAATATATTTCCTGTTTAGGTTTATTGCTATTTCAAGCTGTTCAAAACCAAAACTGCACATTTTTTGGTGACGCAGTGCTGGTCCTGCACCCTCACATTCTCTCCAGACCTCAGGGAACTCCAAATATGAAGTATCGACCCTAGTGTCTGTTATTGCTATGTAGTCTCTTTTTCCTCTTCTACTGCCAACCCACAAGGTAAAGACAGCCAAGGGAAACTGTGCTGCTTTCAGGTTTTCTGGTTTGCTTGCAGAACAATCCTAAAATAGTTATTATTATTACACAGTATTTATATAGCGCCATCATATTACGCAGCGCTGTACAAAGTCCACAGTCATGTCACTAGCTGTCCCTCAAAGGAGCTCACAATCTAATATCCCTACCATAGTCATTTGTCATTACCACAGTCTAAGGTCAATTTTGGGGGGAAGCCAGTTAACCTAACTGCATGTTTTTGGAATGTGGGAGGAAACCCCAAAACACAGGAAGAACCTGCAAACTCCATGCAGATAATGTCCTGGCCGAGATTCAAACGTGGAACCCAGGTCTGGAAATTAGTGTGCAGGTTCTCTCATTGAAGATCAAATATATTGGTTCTCCAACATGTCATCGTTTTTAAATGGTAAGGGGTTAAAACTCTGATGGGTTATTTTTCTGTCTCTGTCCTTCACTGATATAGCATTTATTTCCTGTTGTGTCATTAGGAAAAGAAGTAAAGGAAGTCTCCATGTGGTTCCAACTTTCCTTAAAATTTCTGACTGCAGTTACACTTTAGATGAAAAATTGTATTTAGGATTTGTATATTTTTTGTTCAGTGTTTGAAGGCCAGCCAAAATTTTTGGACTTACTGTCATTGGCCCATCTGCATCGCGTCCCTGAAAATGATTACAAAATGCCGCTGACTTCATCCGCCAGGAATGGAATGAATGAAACACAAATCTGACAAAAGGTAATCTAACCATTGATGATTTATTTCTGATAATGATCGCAGCCTGACTTGTAGCAAGAACAGAAATATTTTATTTCCCGCTACTTTATATCGTACAACTCCCTATACAATGTATGAGTGCAGAGCAAAGGATGTGATCAGTGAGCTGGGCCACAGAGAGTGTGTGTATCTATAATCATTGTGAATGTGTGTGTCCTACAATGTGTGTATTTTGTGTGTAACGTGTCTCACAGTGTGCGCAGGCTGCAGGTCTGCACTGCCCGAGTTTGGCAGGAGACGTTCCCCTCCCCCATTTCCTTCTTTCATAGAATCTCTAGTGATCTTACAAGGATTAAGCTGTATTATCCCTGCCAGTCACACACTGCACACAAGCCCCCAGCCCGACCCTTATTCTGCCGGATGACACCAAACTCACAATGCCACTTTACTCTGCCCGGTCACGGGAGAAAAACAGCACATTATTCTGTACAATTATTTTCACTTCTTCCCACCACATTGCACCCCACTGTCATCATCCCCTCCCCACACGCTGCACCCCACTGTCATCATCCCCTCCCCACAGCTGCACCCCACTGTCATCATCCCCTCCCCACACGCTGCACCCCACTGTCATCATCCCCTCCCCACACACTGCACCCCACTGTCATCATCCCCTCCCCACACACTGCACCCCACTGCTTCATCCCTGCAACACTGCACCCCACTGCTTCATCGCTGCAACAATGCACCCCACTGTCATCATCCCCTCCCTACACACTGCACCCCACTGCATCATCAATGCAACGCTGCACCCCACTGCCTCATTTCTGAACTCCGTTGTTTCAATCTCTAGAGTCTCAAGTCTCATAACTACAGCCCAATATTATCATTTCATACCACACTGCATTCTACTTCCATCAGCCCCCTACAAACTGCACTCCAGTACCTCATCCCTTACACACTGTATTTCACTACTTTTACCCCATTACACTGCTTCATCCCTGCAACACTACACCACACGGACATTACCCCCATCCCCCCCCCCCACACACACACGCACACACACACAAAGCACCCCACTGCGTCATCCCTGCCAAACTGCACCACACTGCTTCATCCCTACAACACTGAACATACTAAACACACTGCACTTCACTGCCTCATCTCCACCATAACACCACACGCCATTGCCAATCACTGTCTCATACTAAACACACTGTACTTCACTGTTCCATCCTCCACCAAACTCTACCTTGCTGCAACTCATGGCTTCATCTTCCCACATTGGTCTCCACTACCAATGCTGCTCCACACTGCACTCCACTATCTTAACACCCCTTTACATTGAACTCCACCGTCTGGATACAAGACAAAACAAGAACAATGCACTCTTCTCTATACTTATATACTTCTACTGCATCCTAACAAATAAAACCTCACTGCCAATTATTACACAGCACCCACTACCATATCCATTAATCCAGTGTATTTCTTTGAATCAGTCATTATCATACTGCAACTCACTGACATATTCTGTACCTCAGTGCACCTTAGTTCCTAATCAATATCCACACTGCACCCCAATGTTTCATGCATCAATACACTGCACCCTACTACCCTATTTATACCCATATGGCTCCTTACTGTCCCATTTATAACCACATCTCACTCCACTCTGTATTGTGATGCCACCCTTTAGTAACCATCCACAAACAGCCGGGTGATTACTGAAAAGCGCCGGGTGGTGCGCCCAGCTAAAAGTGGCCGGCGAAAACATGCATCACACTCACCTGCTGACCCTTCCCCACATTGATCACACTGACTAACCTACCCTCGCCTACCTACCTACTCCTACTGTCCGTCCACCCCCTGCACCACCCTGCCTTACTGAGCATCAAACTGCACCCACTGCTTCTTTCTATCACCACACAGCATTAATACTACCGCACACTACTTCTGCATTAAACTAATAAAAGGAATGGAGGAGCTCAGCTATGAGGAGAGATTAGCTGAACTGAATCTATTCTCCCTGGAGAAGAGACGTATAAGGGGGGATATGATCACCCTGTATTTAGTCTGTCATTTGCAATCCCTATTTAATGTACAGCGCTGCGTAATATGTTGGCGCTATATAAATCCTGTTTAATAATAATAATAATAATAATCCACCAACGACTGGATTGCACTGACTGCTTCCAAATTCTGCATTAGTCTAACCCAGACTCAGACAAACAAAGGCGCAACCTAACTGAAACTTTATGTGCAAACCAATATTTTCTACACATTTTCAAACACAACTGCAATTCAGCGTCATTTGCTTGAATAAAATTGTCATCATTGATTTCATTGGAAATTTAAATGATTTTCCATGTGTGGGAACATTAGATTTTTAACAAATAGAAATTTGATATACTGCAATCGCTGATCTGTCATTTAAGAATTAAAAATGAGAGATGATCAATAAAAATGGAAGCAGGGAATTTTCCATCAGAATAACAAAGCCTTGTTTTGGATATTATATTCATGAAACACCTTACAATGCTCCATGGTCCCAGGGACCCGGGCCCTTTGGGGAGAACACTGCAGCGGCTGAATTTATTGTTTTTGTATACATATCTGCCAGGAGTTTGGTTTTAAAGCCTAATATGGATTATACATAATCTAGAAGCGTAACTTTGCTTTTATTTTTTTTGTACTTGTCCTGTTAGCTATTGCTCTTGAAAATTCCAGAAATCTACAATTTAACAAAATGGGGGAACTCTTGCACTGGGTACACTTATTCTGAGTCTTTGAAACAAATTCCTATAACTCTGCAGGCAATCCTTTTTTGCATCACCACCAGGGGCGGACACAGGGAGGTGCAACCAGTGCAAGACCTTCCGCAGCCACAAGGGGGTCCAAATCAGTTCTCCACGGGGCCTATTATTGGCTACATTATTAATATTATTATTACACAACATTGATATAGTGCCAACATATTACACATCTTTGTACATTAAATAGGGGTCGCAAAAGATAGACAAATACAGACAGTGACACAGGAGAAGGAGAGGGCCCTGCCCCGAAGAGCTTACAATCCGCTTCTGTTCTCCAACACAGGACGTGAAAGAAACAGACAAAGAATAAAAGACTACCAGGGGTATAAACTTTTCACTATTTCATCCAAAACTTCAAGGCACAAAAAGACAGAAGGAACAGAAGGAGTTAGAATATTTGGAATATTCTAGGAAGGGTTCCCCTCATTTCCTGTCTGACGGCCAATGTCCCACTACAGGAAGAGAGATATAATCTTTCCAGCGGTGACAAAAGTAAAAAACTTGCATTTGACCCTTTCCCACTCCACATGAAATCACAATGACGCCTGCAATGGAGCTGCAATTGTAAAACCTTGGGAATATTTTAATACTTTTATTATTTCCTTTTTGCTTACATGGGCCAGATGCTGGTCACCAAAATATCATTAGCTGCCCCTGGCCCTGTGACCTTTTCTACCCAGCATGGCCTGACAATGGGCACAAATGTGCATTAATATGCATTTTATGTGTTTATGTTATTTTATTGGATATCATATTAAATGTTCAATTGGGGGAGCAAGCAGTGCCAACTACCGGGAGCTGCCATGGAGCTTCCTCATCTATACAACCCCCTTCTATGCCCTAGCCCAGCATATACTACACAACAGCCATTGTTATTTTTACATACTTATTTTTACATTTTGCATGTAAGCTGATCTCCTGCATTCAATTTCTGTCTACCTACCGTCCAACAATGGCTGAATGGCATTTCTCTGGGAAGTTTCATGATGGTGATAATAGTAGACCATGCCAGTACAATATGCATTGGCACGGCCATTAGCAGCCTCCATTAGAATCTTGTGTGGCATAGAGACAATGCAGGAGAATAATTAGGCTGTCACCCTAAGGAGGTGAAGGAGGTGCCCGAGCAAGGGATTTTGCCGATCGAAATCATTGAAAGTATCATTGCAAACCTTCTATACTATTCTAGTGATTGAGAATACATCTACATAAAAGGAGATTTTCTCTTCTAATAAGGAGTAAATGAAGATTTGGATTTGTGGCGGAGCAGATTTCTAAGAAATATTAGAGAAGTACCTGTCCAGGAAGTGCAGGAATATCCGCCCACCGTGTGTCTGAACAAAGCAGGTGCAGCAGACAAGTTTAAAGGGTGTAAAGGTCACCCATTGTGGCTCCTCTCTGGAACTATGTATTAAAGGGGCAGGGCATGCTTCTAAAAAAAGAGGGGGGGTAAATGCAGGCGCCGTCTAGCTATCCAAAGGTACAGCAACGCCCTTTACTAAAAACATGAGAAACAATACAGGCATATCTGCAGAAAGCAACACGAATGTTTCATCGGTTGCCATTCATTCCCAATTGCAGACAGTGAATTTATCGTTTTGCACTTTTTTTTATGTATTGCCAAAAAGTTGTCACCACAGAAAGTTTCTTCAGAGGGTCTAAGATACAAATCCCTGGACTTTCTGCTGGCAGGAAATAAAAGTAAATTGTGCAAACTTTTGCTCTTTGATATACATTAAAGGAAAAAAGAATAGTTGAACGAATACCAGCAAAGATAAAAACATTTCGGGTGCTCATACAGATTGCAAACAATGGCACACACACACGTCAGAACAATCTAGCTAGAAATATCAGTCACATGTGATCAGAGAACTGGAGATTGCAAACTTATAAAATGTAAAAAATGATAAAACTGAGCTGGTATTAATATATTATAATCCAATAGAATGAGCTCCATTGATGATGACTTTCCTCTTACCTATATAAGGCTGCCATGCACACTCAGGAGATGGAAGACAACTTGAATGATCATACATATATACAGGCAGCTTTTGAAAAGTATTACTAACCACAACTTGGTTTGGAAAGGGTTTACACCCCGGTAAGGCGAGAGTTACCCTCTAATGGGCCAGATTTATTGAAGCTCTCCAAGACTGGAGAAGATAGACTATCATGGGAGAACCTGGGGGATCCAACAAAGCGGATCCAGGGTTTCCCAAATATTAAGATTTGCTGGATTACTCAGGTTTTCCTATGACAGTCTATCTTCTCCAGCCTTGGAAACCTTTGATGCATCAGGCTCTATGTGTCATTGTATCAAAAAGTGACGAGATACTTTGGTCAGTGAATCCCAATAGTAACATTTGTTCTGGCATTCTCTGTTTTTGTTGCAGCCAAGACATGCAAAATGCAATGATTATCCCCAAAAGCAGAAGTGAGGGAAATGTACTTAAAGGAGACATTGGTTGTATTCATAGCTGTCCAGAAAGGGATATTCTCTTTGTGTTGCAAAAGATTATTTTCTAGTTTCTTGTTTTGCATACAGTAAAGGAAGTCTTGTCTATCATAAATAAAAACAAAAAGCATAATTATATATATATATAAAACAAAAGACAAGAAATCAAAATGTTTACATTTATCTCGCTCGTGCGTGTCATTCAAACAGCAGGCACCGTCGATCCAAAATACTACACGCAGGTCTGAATTAATATCTAATTACTGATTACAAGTGCGGCTGATTGGCTAACATAACGGTGTCAAGAAACATTTGGCACGGCAAAGTATGAATTGTTCATTTTACTGCTAATTAAGGCTTCTCGCCAGTGTTGTTTAATTGAAAGTTGATTATTACTATTATATAGTACATGGCAAGCAGATAAAGCATCATGTTTGTTTCTAGGTGACTGTGAAAAGCTGGCAAATTAAATTATATTTGTCTATATAATTGAAGGGTTCTCCCCAGGCCCTTTTAGCTGGGTGCACCACCCGGCACTTTTCAGCACCCGCCCGGCTGTTTTTGGGTGGTTACCAAAGAGTTTGGTCACAATACAGGGGCTGCCAGCCACCTAAAATTTCTTCCCACCCGGCTTAAAAAAATTTCTGGGTTGAGCACCGAATTGTCTATATAGCCGCCCCTTTTAAAAATACAAATGGGGGCAAGGTAATTATTAAAAAAAAAAACATTGGCTTTGGTCCAAGCAAGTACATACAAATTATATATCATACAGCAGAGCTTTGTGATTGGAGGAGAGGTGGTAATGTGACTTTGACAAGTCACATGACCAGGTTCCTGAACTTGCAAAAAAGCCCAATTTTTTCTTCAGTTCTCCTGTGTTGGCTTCAGAGTCCCGAACAATTAAAGAAGAAATAATAATATGTATATTCCTCTTTGTAATGTCCTAGCAGTATGGTAAAGGGTCTCTCAAAATCTCCTGAGGAAGCTGTTTACGAAACGCGTCGGGCTTGAGACGCTAATAGAACCTTATGATCTCTTCTAAATAGAGAATCTGTGTAAAACTGATCTGTACTATGATTTTTGCATACTTTACAATCCTTTTTACATGTAAATTTCACAATTCTACATCATTTGGTTGTACAATACAATTTACTTATTTCAAGTAAAAATATCTATATGTCTAAAAGCCCTCTTATCCCTTTCTTCTTTAATTGTATAAGACTAGGGCTGGCATAAGCTTTAATATAAGAAGTGTATGGGAGGAACCCTTTCTCTCTCTCTTTACCCTAACCGTCCCAAAACCAGCGGTGCAAAAGTATGTTTGTATAGCATAATGCTGTTCTTGTAGATTTTTTTACCCAACAAAAGTGCCATACCATTGCATTTAAATGAGCCTTGTAGTGTCAGTACAGACTTGGCTTGTAGAGATTAGCCTCATGCCAAGGGGTTGACATCCACATGGGCTCTCCCCAGTATGTGAAGGTATGGGAACAAGATCTGGGATGGACACTTTGATGGTAGAAACTCCCTATAAAGTCATCTTTAGGTTGTATCTGACTCTGCTATGTCTCTCTAAAATGTATCCTTCTTCCTTTTTGTTTACATGGAGGCAGTGAAGTTGGTTCGTGTTCTCCCCAGCCCCTTTTAGATGGGCGCACAACCCAGCACTTTTCAGTAACCACCTGGCTGTTTTTGTGTGGTTACTGAAGAGTTGGGTCACAATACAGAAGCTACCACCCGTATACAATTTCTTCCCCTCCAGCTTTCTGGAATAAAAACTGGTTCCACATTTAGTGTGCCCAATACTTTTGGGTGACAGTATTTTACTGTCATCTCCTGTTTTATTCTTTATATCTGTCTATCATTTGCAACACCTATTCTAAGTACAGTGCTGCATAATATGTTGGCGCTATAAAAATACTGTTTAAAAATAGTAATATGTCACTTACATTCTGAGTCTAAGTTTGCATGCTGCACCTATGATTGGCGTTGTAATTGTCCGGTTTGGAGGACTACCCAAGACTTGCATGTATTTTGCTGCTACATATTTTTAATGTGGCTAAATGGTCTTGGAAGTTGCCTCAGCTCATTTTTGCAGCAGCGAATGCCTGTATAAGGGAAGACTTTGTCAATGAAATCTCACAGCTCTGGTCCTGGACCTCTATTAGAAGCTCCTGGGACAATTGTTATCATGCATTTGGGAACTTGATGCCCCATGAGTGGCTTTTTGTGGATGCCTCCACTACCCATCCCAGCCCAAATATCAGGGTCAGGTGATAAGAGTACCTTTGCGCCCCCCCCTTTAGGATTTTACTTTCTCCATACTTTCTGAAGAAAATTGGAGGAAGTTGACTTTCAGCATCTCCCCTACTCCAGTTATACTTTTACAGTATTAAAGTGTTTGAATGGCTTTGCTATTTGTATATTACATTACAGGGTATTATTCATCGTACTGTATGTTCTATGCACATGTGTTTTTTATTGCCTTCTGTTCTGTTGTATAGTTGTATTATGTATTGTTCTTTTACCAAAAAACACTTGTAAAAATGAAGGCACTAAGATGCTATAAAATGAGAATACAAAAAAAACTGTGAATCTGCTGCAGTTTCCTCCGCTGACCGCTGTGTTTCAGGTGCAGTTTTTATGCTTCTGCAACAGTGTGGACAGCACATCTGTCCTGCTTCAAACGTCTGCCTGTGCCTTAAGCTGCGTACACACTTTCAATAAATATCGATGAAAACGAACGACCGACCGTCCGAAAATCATTCACAAAAAGGTGACCAATGACACCAACGAACGAGGATTGTCTCTGGAAATGAACGACCGTCACGGCGTATCCGATTGGCCGACGAACATTCACTATTGTTTGTACAGTTGTTCAGTGATCGTGCATGTTTCTGCAATACACTTTCCCCTGTACATGTCACTTCCTGCATCGTTCAAACGATTGTATCTAGCGTGTGTACATTATTGGTGGATTATATTTGAACAATCGTATCGTTACAGCATGTACAGAATCGTGCACAATACGATTGTTCAAGCATAATCGTTGATCGGTCGTAATCGTTCATTAGCATGGAATGCTATAGCTTTGCTGCAATTCCAAATGCAGCATTGAAATAGGCATAAGTAAACAATGCTGATACACCCAAAGTGAATGCAGCCAGGGTATTGTGCTAATGTGTTTCAATGCATGCTGGGATTTCCCCAGAAGCCTATGGAGAATAAACTTGTACAATGCAGTATGACCACCCTGTGTCCTAATCTTGCCATGGTGTACAATCCTCGATATTGTCTCGCCCTGTTAGTAGATCATGGTTTTACCTCATTTTGGGTATAAGAGAGGGTTTATATGGTTAGGTTTCCCTTTTCCTTATAGAGAATTACTTTGTGTCTTTATCCAGCCCCTAAAAACTGAATATTGAAAAGAAACAAATCGCACAAGCGGCATTTTTTGGTGGCTAGATATATTAACAAGGTTGTGAAAACAAATAAACAAAATGAGTTTGCATACAAATGTTTTTAGATTATTCCTCCCCCTCCTCTTTACGTATCATACGCATTTAAGGAGGAGGGGGGGGATTTTATAAGTAACTATACAAGCCTATTCCTATTCCTTAGACAGGAAGGATCAGTTACTTGGAATGCAATGGAATCCTTATGTCTCTTTTCCCGACGCGTTTCGCATTACCGGCTTCCTCAGGGAACTAATAAATTAAACACATATAATATATAAACATAGATGCATCTGTAACATTGATAATTCAACAAATATAATAATGCATAGTATGAATTATAGAGCCATGTGTACTCACTGTAACAGAAGCATAAATGTTCACATATGTGTTTAATTTATTAGTTACCCCGTCTCATACTCCCCTGAGGAAGCCGGTAAGGCGTCATGCGTCAGCAAAAGAGACATAAATTAATGATTCCATTGCATTCCAAGTAACGGAGCCTTCTTGTCCAAGGAACAGGATCACCTTTAATAAAAGTGCTTGTATATTTATCTAAAAAATACCCCCCAAATGCATATGATACGTAAAGAGGAAGGGGAGGAATAATCTGAAATAAATTGGATGCAAACTCACTTTGTTTATTTGTTTTCACAAGCTTGTTAATATATCTAGCCCCCAAAAAAACCCCACTTGTGCAATTTGTTACTTTTCTATATCCATGGCTTTAGCTCACCCAACTTCACAGCTAATTATGTTTGATTGTATTTTAGTTTAAATTATATCGTATTCATTATTAGTTGTTCAGGATGATTGTTTGATCGTGTTCTGAACCTGCAAAATCCTAAACTGCATGCAAGTGTACCCAGGAGAAATGACGCCATCTTAAAGGAGGGCATGGAAAAGCCGAATACTGGTCAATATATCGCTAATAATGGTCAGGCTGATTACTGATGCTATGTAATAAAAACTAATAATTCCATTATCATGATTATAGCAGCCTGACTTTATAAACATTGCCTAACACGTTTTACACTATAATCACAATAAATGATTTTTTTTATACATGAAACCAAAAAGTTTACAAACAAAATAAATTAAAAACAACATAAATAAACAATATCCAATAAATGTAAACGGGATGGTCACAGGTTTCCAAGACACAAATTGCAGACTCATCGGGGTCAATTTCTGATATTCTCTGCTGGAGAATCAAACACTCCCATTAAAGACAGAAGGACCTGGAAGGTTTTCCAGCGGAGGATATTTGGTGATCCTTAGAGTTTTATAAATAGAACCCATGGCTGGTTGATAATGGCCGATATGAAATGCCCAGATTAATTCCAGGCATTCAGCAGCCAAAATTCCGGGTTTGTGATCTCCTAAATTTATAATGCAGGTCAAGCACAGGTCAACGTACTTTTCCATTGACGTCCACCAAGTTGTGTAAAGGTTGCATTTGATCTGCTTTGCATTTCTTTGCACCCTGCAGGTTATTCAGGTCCAATAAGTGCAGCTTTGTCTTATCATTCTCTGAACTTTGCATTTAAACTTACAGATCTAGACAGTGTGATATCATCTATATAATCACATAAAGACTCCTCAGATATCTGTACATCTAATATATAAGTAGGTACCATACACATGTGCAGAGCTTAAAGTGAGAGAAAGAATAACACATGATAATAAAACATTGCCACAAGTGCAGAGTGTAAGGTACAACAACACACAATAAAGAAGGATTATAGTACACGGGTGGGGGGAATAAGAGGTGAAAGATATAGAAGATTTAACACCCGGGCAGGGTACAATACTGATAACACAGGATATAAACCATGGCGTGTAGGGGCCGGGTATATAGTATGAGGGAAGAGGGTATAAGGACATATAATAATAATATAGGGGCAGAGGGTATGGGAATATAGTACAGGTTATGGTGTGCAGGGTACTAACAGTATAAGTGTAGGGAATATAAGTGTATGGGGGTATTATACTGGTGTAGGGGGTATTAAAATAGTGTATGGGAGTATTATGTAGGTATAGGGGGTATTATGTAGGCGTAGGGGGTATTATGCTGGTGAAGGGGCAGGGTGTATGGGGGTATTATGATGGTGTATGGGGGTATTATGTAGGTGTAGGGGGGGTATTATGATGGTGCATGGGGTATTATGATGGTGTATATTAATGGTGTAGGGGGTATTATGATGGTGTATGTGGGTATTATGCTGGTGAAGGAGCAGGGTGTATGGGGGTATTATGAAGGTATATGGGGGTATTAGGATGGTGTATGGGGGTATTATGTAGGTGTATGGGGGTATTATGATGGTGTATAATAATGGTGTAGGGGGTATTATGATGGTGTATGGAGTATTATGATGGTGTATGGGGGATTATGATGGTGTAGGGTGGTATTATTAGTGTGTATGGGGTAATATTATGGTGTAGGGGGTATTATAGAGGTGTATGGGGTATTATGTAGGTGTAAGGGGTATGATGATGTTGTGTGGGGGTAATATGATGGTGTAGGGGGGTATTCTGTAGGTGTAGGGGGGTACTATTTAGGTGTAAGGGGTATTATGGTGGTGTAGGGGGGTAATAATGATGGTGCAGGGGGTATGATAATGTTGTATGGGGGTATAATGATGGTGTATAGGGGTATCATGATGGTGTATGGGGGTATTATGATGGTGTATAGGGGTATTATGATGGTGTATAGGGGTATTATGATGGTGTATAGGGGTATTATGATGGTGTATAGGGGTATAATGATGGTGTATAGGGGTATAATGATGGTGTATAGAGATATAATGATGGTGTATAGGGGTATTATGTAGTAATAGGGGGTATTAGGATGGTGTATGGGGGAATTATGATGGTGTAGGGGTATTATGATGGTGTAGGGGGTAATATGATAGTGTAGGGGGTATTATAATGGTGTATGGGGGGATTATGATGGTGAATTGGGAGAATATGATGGCGTAGGGGGTATTATGATGGTGTACGGGGGGTATATTGATGGTGTAGAGGGGTATTATGATAGTGTATAGAGGTATTATGATGGTGTAGGGGGATATTATGATCGTGTATGGGGTATTATGATGGTGTAGGGGGGTATTATGTAGGTGTAGGGGGGTATTATGTAAGTGTATGGGGTATTACGTAGGTGTAGGGGGTATTATATAGGTGTATTATGATGGTGTAGGGTATTATGTAGATGTAGGGGGATATTATGATGGTGTAGGGGGTATAATGGAGGTGTAGGGGGGTATTATGATGGTGGAGGGGGGTATTATAATGGTGTAGGGGGTATAATGTAGGTGTATAGGGGTATCATGATGGTGTAGGGGGGTATTATGTAGGTGTATGGGGGTATTATGATGGTGTAGGGGGTATAATGGAGGTGTAGGGGTTTATTATGATGGTGGAGGGGGGTATTATAATGGTGTAGGGGGTATAATGTAGGTGTATATGGGTATTATGTAGATGTAGGGGGTATAAGGATGGGGTTACTTAGGTATATGAAGCTGTAATGATGGGGGGGGGGGGGGGGGGGGGGGGGGGGGAAGTAACAATGGCTCGGGCCGGGGCCACACATGACAGGAGCTGTGTGTGACAGGGATGGGGGTGAAGCGGTCGGTCTGTCAGCCATTGTAGCGGGCGGCCTGTGTGTATATGAGGGGGCCCTCTTGTAGCCCGGGGCCCAACATTGCTCCCTCCCCCGGCCACATCCCCCTAACCCCCCCACACCGACCCCAACCCCCCATTCCGCTCCCACCTCAGCCCGGATCCGGGTGTTCGGGCGCCGTGTGACAGCTGCGGCTGGGCAGGGACTGCGTGACGTCACCGCCCTCCCTGGCCCACCCCGGCCACCGTACCCGGGAGGAGGGGCGGGGCCAGGCAGCACATTGAGCCTTGCAGGCTGTGTGTAAATAGTGCAGCCTGTGCAATGTATACAATGCAACATAATACCTCCTACCCCCTACACCTCTACAATACCCCCCTACACCATCATTATACACCATCATAATACCTCCCTACACCTCAATAATACCTCTATATTACCCTCTACACCTACATAATACCCCCAACACCTCTACAATACCCCCCTACACCTACATAATACCCCCTACACCTACCTAATACTCCATACACCTCTATAATACCCCCTACACTGTCAAAATACCCCCCTACACCGTCATAATACTCTACATTATTATATGGTACACCCTACACCCTGTACGTTGTATACGGTACACCCCACACCCTGTACATTATATATGGTACACCCTACACCCTGTATATTGTATGTGGTACACCCTACACCCTGTACAATATATATGGTACACCCTACACACTGTATAAGGGACATCCTACACACTGTACATTGTATGCAGTACACCCTACACAACATGTTCTATACATTGTGTACAGTACACCTGTACTTTGTCTATACTGCAGTACATCCTGCTCCCTATACATTGTATAGCCTGTTCATTGTATATACTGCCTCTATACATATATCATACTTTATACACTGTATTCAGTGTATAATACCCCCTACACATCTATAATACCTCTATAATACCCCCTACACTGTCATAATACCCCGCTACACCATCATAATACCCTGTACATTGTATATGGTACATCCCACTCCCTGTAGATTATATATGGTACACCCTACACCCTGTACATTGTATACGGTACATCCTATAACATGTTCATTGTATATGGTACATCCTACACTCTGTACATTATATGCGGTACATCCCACACCCTGTACAATATATATATGGTACACCCTACACCCTGTACATTATGTATGGTCCATCCTACACCCTGTACATTATATGCGGTACACCCTACACCCTGTACATTATGTATGGTCCATCCTACACCCTGTACATTGTATACGGTACACCCTACACCCTGTACATTGTATACAGTACATCCCACACCCTGTATATTGTATACGATACACCCTACACCCTGTACGTTCTATATGGTAAACCCTACACACTGTACATTGTATGTGGTACATCCTACACCCTGTACATTAAATATGGTAAATCCTACACCTTGTACATTGTATATGGTACACCCTACACCCTGTACATTATGTATGCTAAATCCTACACCCTGTACATTGTATACGATACACCCTAGACCCTGTACCTTCTATACGGTACACCCTACACCCTGTACATTGTATACGGTACACCCTACACTCTGTACATTATATATGGTACATCTTATACCCTGTACATTGTATATGGTACACCCTACACCCTGTACATTGTATACGGTACACCCTACACCCTGTACATTGTATACGGTACACCATACACCCTGTACATTGTATACGGTATGGTAAACCCTACACCCTGTACATTGTATATGGTACAACCTACACCCTGTACATTATGTATGGTACATCCTACACCATGTATATTGTATACGATACACCCTACACTCTGTACATTGTATGTGGTACACCCTACACCAGGGGTGTCCAGACTTTTTGCAAAGAGAGTCAGATTTGGTGAGGTGAAAATGTGTGGGGGCCGACCATTCAGAACGTACTCAGGGTTAGTGTGGCCGTGGTCTGCGCGGGTCCGCACAGCACATGCCAATCAGGGTGATGTAAGTCTGGTGTCAGTGTGGGCTCTGTGTAAAGGACGTTCTTGGAATCAGAGTGGGCGTGGTTCATGCGGTGATCAACTCTGTTAAAATATAAAATAGCTTTCTTGTATGCGTGTATTTTATACTGTGGTCAACAGTGCTGGCGGGCTGCATATAATATATATATGGTACACCCTACACATTGTATAAGGGACATCCTACACACTGTACATTGTATGTAGTACACCCTACAAAACATGTTCTTTACATTGTGTACAGTACACCTGTACTTTGTATTTACTGCAGTACATCCTGCTCCCTATACATTGTATAGCCTGTTCATTGTATATACTGCCTCTATACATATATCATAATTTATACACTGTATTCAGTGCACAATACATCCCATACATTGTATATAGTACATATTACATGCTATATACAATTCCCCCTATACACAACAAATCCCATACATTGAATACACTGTACATACTAGAGATTGTATACAATGTATCCTCTAAACAATTTATCTCATACACAGTATACAGTACACCATGTGAAATATATATATATATATATATATATATATATATATATATATATATATAGCTCCAACTCCCCATACATTGTATACGGTACACCTGTACATTGTATATAGTACGTCCCATACATACATCACATTCTATACACTGTATACATTGCACAATATGTCTTATACTATGTATAATGTACTTTACGCTCCCATTATATTCTATATAGTACATTCTTTATACTGTATGCAATGTACCCTCTACACAATACATCTCATAAACTGTATATCTTACTCTCTGTACTTTGTATACCTTACATCCTATACACTGTATGCAGTGCCCGTTATATATAGCATATATCTTACCCCTCCCCAAACAAAGTATAAAGATCATCCTAAAATATAGTTCTTTCTACAAATGGTAGTATACAGTACATTCTATACCATGTAGATAGTACGCCCTAAATATCACATATTTCATATAGTACCTTGTGTTTTCTGCACCCTCTAATCCGTATATAATGCCCCTTGTTTATTCTGAATTCCATACACCGTATACAGAACACCCAGTATATACTGCACGGTCATGTCCTAAAAAAAGATAGATTGTATTTGCTACTCCTGACACACTATAGTTACAGCACCCAATCCATTGTTTTTTTGTACACCGTACATACTTTGTGCCTGTAAATTTTATATCAATCACCTAGAATGCAGTATACACAAGGTGTATTAAAAGAACACGTTGTTCCTATAGTATACCTTGTATCCCACACACTTTATACATTATTCCCTGAATACAAAGCTCCTTAGACACTGTGTATAGTACACCCTGTGTATACTACTACCTCCACATTGCAAACAGTGTACTTAGTATATACGGAGCCTTATATATTGCATATAGTACATCCTACACCACATAAATCATTTATAATATACACGGAGTCAACCTATACTTTGCAGGCAGTATACCATGTGTATACTGCTCACTCCATTCTGTATAGAGTATACCCCATATACACTGCACATGGTGTATATTCCCCCCTTTAAATATACTGTACCATACACAAAATATATATATATTTACATACATACACACACACACTGGCCTATTTATTCTATATAGCATACCCTGTATATAGTCCACTTTACACACTCTATATAGTACTATATAGATAATGGCCAGTTGGAATCTAAAACTAAGAAGGATATTACTGGAGACAGGACAGCATTTCTGGAATAAATGCATTACAAAAGAAAAAGGACCCAAGATATTTTTTCATTTTACACATTTATTAGTAAAGTATGCAGCATAATCGAAATTGTTGTATTAGAAAAAAATCAATTACCTGCTAAAGGTAGGTCCACCCAGCACAGATACAGAACAACCCACTAGGTTTCCTATGTTTATCTTTTGGAGTTCCTCTTTAACATTTAAAGCTAAATGATGGTTGCAAGGATTAAATTTACATAAGTATTAAATAGTTATGGGCCAGTCCCAGAAGAAGATGAGATTACAGATAATTTAACTCCAATGTGAGCACAGTGACCAACAAATGTCCGATGAAAGGACATGCTTGATCCTGAAAAACTAAAAAGATGGCAGCAGTCCTGACATTGGTGGAGGAGGGCATAATGGATGACGCGTCCACCATATTGTAATAGGTGGCTGTTCATGCTGATGAATTATGCCAAATGTTACCATGGCCATACTTCTTCTGTATTCTGTTTTATAATGAGCCAATTATGCCCAAAGAAATAATAAAGACTGCTGGCAATTAGAACGTAGGGGGGACCCAAGCTACTAATACCTGAAGCACCTCTCATTTTCCTCTCTGAATAGGAAAAGCTCTGAAATTTCTAATTACAGTGGAAGAATGGATGTTCCCACCCCTGAGGAACAGCCTGTTTTACCAAAAGTAATGTGCATGAGGTGCAAAGAAGTAAGCAGACAGGAGGTGTTGAAGGGTTTCCAGTTCTTCTGCAAGATACAAAAGAGAAGCAAAAGAGCTGCTGTGTGTATAGCAATTCTATCCCACAAAACAATACTTAAAAACAGATTTTTTTTTAAAGTTACATCACTTCAACCAGAACAAGGATGCGGATAAAGCCTTTCCTGTTGTACATACTTGTTCTTGGTCAGTGGATTAGAATACAGAAGCTTGAGGCAGAGCCTAATAGCCAGTTAATTACACAACATTCAGTATATGTAATGCTAAGGACACTGGAAACATGAGATGTTTAGAGACTGCAGACGTATTTCAGGAGCTTGTTACTGACTGCAGAAATTGTACAGCTGATGGCCTGAAAATTCAGACACACTATAAGAGATGGTCAGAGACTGAAGTAGGAAACATGCTGCAAGAGACAGCTAGAAATTGCAAGTTTCCTAAAGTGAAAAATATATAAACCAATTAATTCACCAAGTAGAAACCTATAAATTATATTTTCCTTCACTGTCCCTGAGTAAGAAAATAATGACTATTGACCTAATAGCAAAGGGTTGTAAACGGCTCTCAGGTTTTAGGTTGCACCAGGGTCCTAGACTGTGGTGACAGTTACTAGTTCCATGATAGATTCTTACATGGGGGACGCATTCCAATGAGGGGATACAATTGGCTGCATTAATTATAGAGCCCTTCAAATGTAGAGGGAGTGATGGTCAATTTCCCCACCAAGAGCACACGTCAATAAAAGGTGATAAAAGCGACGTCACTTTTTTCACGTTTCAGTGAGCTGAGCATGCTTGCGCCTATCATTTGACTGCTAAGTCTGAGCACCGCATCATGCTTCCATATTCCAACAAGTGTTGGGTGAGGTATAGGTTGCTGGCAAGGTGAGTATATGGGGTAACACACAGCACTTTGTAGAGATTCTCTCATTCTTGCATTGGCATGGTGAGAGCATCGTAAACTTCTATTGCTTTCCATAATAAAACCGTGTAGTTTTCTGACATATTTTATGTGTCAAAAACAAGTCATGTAGAAAGGTTTATTCCAGGTGTAACATTTCAGTTAAAGCAGATCAGAAAAACTTACAACATTGTTCAAGGGAAATGAAGCTTAGTAAACAGAGGTTTCATGGCAACCTATTTCAGGTAAAGTTTTTTGGAGAAGAATAAAAACTGTAATCTGAGTTGCTGTATGCAACAGTCACATCTACCCCTTAAGTTTCATAGGACAGCCCTGCAAAATGTTATCAGTATCTTCTGCAGAGTACCAGGTGAATGTCTGCTGATGAAGGTGGACCTTGCTGGTTAAGTAATTATAAGGAAAAACGTTTCTATGTTGATCCATCACGTAAAACACTCCAAACTGTTCTTGGCTCGTTCCATCTCATGCAAAAAACTGTAGAACTGAGGCAGTGTGAGCTCTGAAAAGAAAAGAAGAGCTGTTTAATAGAACTCTGGGCAAAATAAAAAAAATTATTTAGTGCAGTCTATCAATAACTATTAAATTAACACAGTGATTTTTGTCCCTTCTTTATGTCTTATTAGTGGTTGATCCTGCCAATGAATATCCTATTTTTTACCTTTTCATTGAACAGCAGCATTGTCATTCTTTGGACAGGGACTTCGATGGATAAGTAGTTTTAAAAGCCCCAGCAAAAATATGTTACCTTACAGTAGAGTCTACCCAAAGACATTTTTTTTTGCTACTTTGTTGGTTGCAGGTTTTCTGAAATCATCAAGTACGCTGCAGAACAGCTGTCCTGCATTGTATATGAGGGCGGCCCTATTTCATCTCATTTGTTTGTGTCCCAATCCCATTAACAGTCACTTTGGCTGTCAGCCTGGTATTTTAAAATTGGGGTATTGTAACTTAAGATATGTGAAATAAAAAAGAATTCATATAACAAATACTACAACGGACTTTAAAAATAAACTATACTGAGATATGATATGAGCTGCCATTGTTGATCTCGATGTATAAAATGCTGATTCCCTGGATGTAAATCTGATGTGTTGGTGTCAGTAGATGCAGTACCACACCTGAAACAATCATACAGGTGACACAATTACTAAACACCTGAACTGTATACTCATTCTGGCCCAGGGATTCAGAAGAACAGAACACCAACCAGGCAAGCTGGATAATATAAAAACAGGTCACAAGCAAAGTTGTCTACCCCTTTATGTAAAGTAAAATTTCTGAGTTTAGGTACGCTTTAAGCTGCATAGGTTGCAGGTCCTGTCCTTTTTTTTTTTTTTTTTTTTAACTTACTCAAACCTGTCTCTCAGCAGAATAAAAAGTAGAATTAGAAATCTTATGTTGCCATCACATTGACAATGAGCTGCAATATATTACATTTTGCAGTCAGGTATAATATTAATAGACTTATAATACAGAAATTTAAATATCTTGTAGCTTAGGTCTGCAGTAAACTTACCTACATACACAGGCTCCAGCTGGCTGCCTTTTCTAATAACCATCTTCAACTAAAGACAAATACAAAATTGATAGGCAACAGCAAAAAATATGTATATAATAAAATCATAGAGTCATAGTAAATATTTAATGTCATTCAGCAACACAAAAAAATAGCCTTTGTTCTCAAGAGTTTATAAATGACAGGGCAGGAAAAGTGAAAGGCTAGGAAATGGGTGGACAGACACCTACCTGCAGGAAAATACTGCCCGCTTTTTCCAGTTCACTACTGGCTGCTGTAACTACAAGAGATAATACACAATGTTATACCTCTGGGTCACAGAAAACATTTTGCACCTGCAAAAGTTAGTGTGTTTGTTAAAATTCTTTTTTATTCTTTGCTGTGATAAATGCATTTATATATTTATTAATACAACATTAAATGCATGTTTTCAATACAAGTGGTGTTAGTACCCTAATATGACTTGGTAACAGCTTCTTGCAATTTCCCTGTACACTTCCTACTAGGAGAAGCTGGAGCAGCACACCAAATTAGTTGTGCTCACAAACTTACAAACTATGATATAAGCAGAGTGTAAAGTGACTGAAAGAAGAAGTCTGGTTCTAGCCCATCACAGTGTTTTTCACTAAAAAACACTCAACCGCTTCAACTCTCAAAATTCTGCAAAATAAAAGTTAACTATTATGAAGTTCTGGATAAAATCTAGAAGAGCTCTTTGAGACAACACAAGGGGTGTGCAGAAGACAAGTAAAGCTCTTAAATTATGTCAAAATGCTTCCAATGGCATATTTAAAAGACTGAAAGGAAGCAAACATGATATTTGTTGGGCTTTACATACACTTTAATTACCAATTGTTAACTCCAAACAATCGTGTCTACATAACTCACCTCCAAACTTCCACTCCATGTCCACCAATTGGTTAATACTAAGTGTACGACTGACTGCCAGTCCTGACAGCGTTGCTGCATTATGGCTCCACTATAATCAGAAGGAGGGATACGTTTATTTCATATAGTAAACCTTGAGCAATGACATAATGAAGTTTTACACAATACTCCATTAATTTGTAAACTGAACTGTTTTCATACTCATAGAACCTTGCTAGGTTTTACTTGAACACCCACTGGTGAGATTTAGCCTCTCTATACCTTCTTGCCAACAGAACCTCAGATGATTTTGCTCTTGGCAGTCCCAAAGCTATTCAGCACAGGCCACAGTTGTAGACTTTTATTTTTATTAGGTATCACTTCTCACTACCATACCTTTGCATATCCTCCACTAATGTGTTTATAATTAAGACCCCGATGGGGTGAAACGCATCACCAAGAGTCACACAGTGATTGAGTGAAATTCTTTAGCCATAGTGACAGAGTGATAATTGCAGCAGCCTGAAAGTACTAGGTGTTAGCTTGGGTCAAAATGTATGGGTAACCAAAACATCAACTCGTCCATCGGGTGCCACTGTTTAGGTCCAGTGACCGTCTGCTAGACCTGTGTTAAGAGGTGAGATGCAATACCTAGAAGGACAAGATACCTGACAATCTCTAATTTTACAACAACATGAGAATTATTATTCATACACATTCCCTTTGGTGACTGAGAGTGCAGCATGTCATACCAGGAGGGGGGAGGTTAACCTCCAAATTCACTCACCTCATCTGCAAAATAGGCAGCTTTTTCTTCATGGAGCCCTGCATACAGCAGAACAGAAATCAGTTCACATCTCAGACACTACAGTAAAGTATAAACAATTCATTAGAGACAAACCTCTCACCTAGGACAATGAGATCTGCTTTCAGCTCTTCTGATTTTAGGTTTCGTTTCAATGCACCTAGGTCAGAGGAAGACAAAAACATTAATCAATGGATACACTTACTTTTTGTTTTACCAATTTTTTTTTAGTTTTGAAAAGACTTAAATCTTTATTAGATAAATACGGGACCATTGTTTTTCGTTTGCTGAAAGTGTTTTAGTAGAACTCAAGAAGTAAATCTGAGATTTAACAGCCAAACTGTAAGTTTTGAAGTTCAGATGCAGATCAGTTCATAAATAATAGAAAGTAGATGTTTATACATAAAGGGCATCAAGTTTAAGGGGCTCATCATACTTTCCCTTTATCTTTCTGTATGCTAATGTAGTCCACAAAACTAAAGCAAGATTATGGACTTTATGAAGTGCTGTGTAATATGTTGGTGCTATATCAATACTAGTTTATAATATTATTTATAATAAAGCATGATCAGCAAGAGCTGTACTGGCAGAAACATTCCCCTGCTGTATTAGAGATTTCATATTCACCAGCGCTAGGTCCTAGGTTCGAATCCCAGCCAGGGCACTGGGGGCATGGAGTTTGCAGGTTCTCCCTGTGTCTGCGTGGGTTTCCTCCGGGTACTCCGGTTTCCTCCCACATCCCAAAAACATGCAGTTAGGTTAATTGGCTTCCCCCTAAATTGATCTTAGACGAGCCCCTCATAATGGGCACAAGAGATTATGAGACCCCCTCATAATGGCCACAAGAGATTATGGGAGCCCCTCATAATGGGCACAAGAGATTATGGGACCCCCTCATAATGGGCACAAGAGATTATGGGACCCCTTCATAATGGGCACAAGAGATTATAGGAGCCCCTCATAATGGGCACAGGAGATTATAGGAACCCCTCATAATGGGCACAAGAGATTATAGGGGCCCCCTCATAATGGGCACAAGAGATTATGAGAACCCCTCATAATGGGCACAGGAGATTATAGGAGCCCCTCATAATGGGCACAGGAGATTATGGGACCCACTCATAATGGGCACAAGAGAATATAGGAGCCCCCTCATAATGGGCACAAGAGATTATAGGAGCCCCCTCATAATGGGCACAAGAGATTATAGGAACCCCTCATAATGGGCACAGGAGATTATAGGAACCCCTCATAATGGGCACGGGAGATTATAGGAACCCCTCATAATGGGCACATCATAATGGGCACAGGAGATTATAGGAACCCCTCATAATGGGCACGGGAGATTATAGGAACCCCTCATAATGGGCACAGGAGATTATAGGACCCCTCATAATGGGCACAAGAGACTATGGGAGCCCCTCATAATGGGCATGGGAGATTATAGGAACCCCTCATAATGGGCACGGGAGATTATAGGAACCCCTCATAATGGGCACAAGAGACTATGGGAGCCCCTAATAATGGCCACAAAAGATTATAGGAGCCCCTCATAATGGGCACAAGAGATTTTAGGAGCCCCTCATAATGGCAACAAGAGATTATGGCACAGGAGATTATGGGAGCCCTCACAATGGGCACAAAACCGATAAAATACCGTATGTATCTACACACAGAATATCTCCTGTATTGAATTCTTAGGTTGTATATCTTACATCCATGTTATGTTCTGCTCTTACCTCCTTTTGCTCCTTCAGAAAGGAAAAGATGACTTTGCACAGTCGGCTCACTTGCTGCGGAAGAGAAAATATAACATGTCACTGATGGAAATGTATCCAATACCTGATATCCCCTCATTTCCTGTGCATGGATGAGAAGAATAACTGCAGTGGTGGAAGACAATCAGATTATTTACTCATTACTGACCTTATGGCCAACATGCTCAGGGAAATCTGCAACTCCGGTCTATCATTACTAGAAGAGTTTCCAGAAGCCATTATACACAATGACGATTAACATAGATCCAAATCAATCATGAAGCACTTCCTGTTTTGGCGTGACAACTCTGTCCCTGTCTTTGAGTTTTGCTTGTGTGTTGTCATCCTGCCACTTGAGTTTCTAATGGTGACTATATATGGCCATTTCAGGCTATATTCTGCTTGGCAGGGAAATGCCATGGCAGGTTAGCATGTAAACAGGAAGTGGCTGCTGAGATGTAGCAAAAGAAGGAATTGTTTAATAAAGACACTGCACAGAGAAAACTAATTGTTATTAATTTGCACTGGAATGGTCTGCAAATGTTCCCTTTATGGTGTGTTTATACTCGAAACTTAGTTCTCTGACAAAGCCCAAGTATGAGTGTACCCCTCGGACTGCTGTGGTTCCTCCCAAACAACCCATTAAAATAATGAAGGTCGGAAGAAACCACAGCAGGAAAAGGGGGGACATTGATACACATCAATAAAATAGAACTGCCGTTCTCTTTTCCTGTCACTCAAACTCCATGCTCCTAATCCATCTTTGCATTCACACTTTCAGACCCCCTCACCTCGCCGGAAAGTTGCCTCAGGTTCTGCATATCCACAGACACAGAATCCGGTAACGGAGTGAGAGAGCATCGAAGAGCCATGACAGCCGCCAGGTCAGCTGACTTGTCACATGACCTTCAGCCAATCAGAGCTTGCGCCTCACACGCACGTCTCCACTGCAGGAGACATTTTTCTGGAGCCCTCAGTGTTTTGTGCGGCGGCCATTGACCACAGGTAACAAAGTACGATTTTTTTTTTTTATACTGCTCATATTTTCTATTCTTTGGAATATTATATAACAGAAATGTTTGCCTCCTACCTCTACTAAACTGCCTGAGGAGAGTCGGACTATGATTGGTCATAATGGAGCGTGGTGGTGTTGCCTTGCCGTGTCATTGGCTGCCTTGCCTGTCACTCAGTGTTGGGGGTGGTACCATCAGGCGGCTGGCAAGGGGAATGTATTGGATTGGAAATATATTATTTATCAACCCACAATTTAAAATGACTCCGTCATGAAGTTAGAAACGAATATAGGTAAAAGCATAAAAAAATGTTGTTTTTATTATTTTATAATTTAAATAAAAAAACAACCTCCCAAGTGTTTAAAAGAACCTCCCCCGTCTTATAAACTTCATGGTTCTGCCTGTTGTAGTACCTAATCTTTGCCACAAGATGTCCTCAGTCTCCCAAGTTGAAAAACCCCCATCAACATGGCCCTGAATACATACAGTGAGTGCAGTTAGTGACAACACAATGTAACAATTCAGGGCTCATCACCAACGTTGTCACATTTGCAAAGTTTTTTTTCACCATCTAGGATTTCCCACTACTTGAAAAATTAAGAGAATGCTGCATACTATGATTAGCCTGCAGAAAGGCCATCTTGATGAAGGCAGGGCTTTGGTTCTGCATGTCGGAGAACAGTGAGAACTACTGTAACGACATCACCAAATGTGTAAACTAGAACTAGGGTGACTCGGAGTTACATATGGCAGCTTCTCCTGGCCCCAGTAGTTGAATGGTAGAGCAGGTGAAGGTGCAGCTATGGAGGGAAATAAGTGAACATGCTGCTTTTCTTGCATGGGCATGCAAGGTTTTAAAACAAGTGCACCCAATTGTCCCACAAGATGCTTTATACTTTTAATTCACATGCCCCTTTCTTTATTTACTGCTGTGGGAAAGAAAAGCTGGCCTGTGTAAGCTACAAGTCACTCTGGTTGGCTTAGGAAGCAATGGTAGCCCATTGTGACAGCTTTGGCTTCCAGTACAGTGGTACTTCACGTTTTTTTTTTTCGCTGTTTATCGGACTCACGAAAAGCCCAAAGTAAGACGCCAGGTAACATACTGCTTCAGATTTGATGGCCAATTTACTTTCTGTATATCAGAAAATGAGAGAGTGACATCTCTTTGAACTTCTATATAAAGAATGGCTTCCGAAGTGCCACAGAGAGAAACTCTTCCCATACCTGTGTCAGTATGGTGCACGCTCCGTCTGATTTATAGCATTTATTATTTACTTGGCTAAATTCTACTATGAGGAATTGAGTTATAATTAGTAAATTCCATTCTTGTCTAATTAAATAATATTCTATACAGTCATATTTCTTTTATATTTTTCAGAAAAAAATATTTAAAGGTGAAAACATTTTCTTGACCATGGGTCCAAAATAGGTGAGGAAGAAACCCAAGTGAAGCAAAAAGTTGCTGACAATTGAGCAAAAGAAAGAAATAAGCATATGAAATAGGAGTCAGAATTGGGCAGCTAAGCATGGCATAGCATCTTCATCAATAGCTACAATTTTAGTCGCAACTGGTGTGAAGACCTTGGTCTCTCAATTCCAAAGAAGTTTTGTTATGAAGAAATGGAAAAGCTTCTGATGATGCTGGTGACACTGTGAGAGATGATCTGCAGCAAAGCAAGAATGATTTATAAAGATTTGAAGAAAAACGTGGCAGGGCCCAGCAGTGCAGAGGAAGAATTTAAAGGAAGAAGGAGAAGGTCCGGGATCTATAGTGTAACTAGACATGGAGAAGGAGCCAGTGCAAATAAATAAGAGGCTGAGAAGTTTGCAAGTGGTCGTGAACCTTTTCCGGACCCACGGACCACAAAAATTACCGGACCGCGCATGTGCAGGGAGCCGTGTGTCACTCAAAGGGGAAGAAACTTCCCCCATAGTGATGTCATGATGCCAGAACCCGGCCAGTCTGCAATCGCAGATCTCTAGGACATCCACCTGGCTTGGAAGAAGATAAAGTTTCTTCCAGCAAACACCACGTTTATTTTACAACCCGTGGATCAACAGGTAATATCAAACTTTAAGAAGTTGTATACAAACAAAATGTTCCAAGATTCCAAAATGATGCAACTTTATTTACCAGTCTGAGGGATCATTATCATATCCTTCACGCTATTCAAGTCATTGCCATGGCATGGGATAAAGTGTCAGGACACTTATAGCGTACCTGAACTCAGAAATTTCACTTTACATAAAAGGGTAAACAACCCTAGGGGATGGAGAATGAATGGAAGCGTAGAGCCTCCCGGGATGCGTGACATAGGCTGCTCTTGGTTGCTCCTTCTGCGCATGTCCAAGTATTGCGGGCATGCGCAGAAGGAGCCTTTTCGTGAAAAGAAAAAAAATGCCAAATTTAATGCATGTGTAGTGAGATCGGCAAGTTTTTTTACAAACTACGTCACCCGTTCTTGCGTCTACGCCGGGTGACCTAGGAAGAAGAACCCTGATGAAGAGAAGATGGCAGCACCCAGATACCAGGACGACGCGGGACCCGATGGAAGGGACCTCTGGTCTGATCGACTGCTCTGCAGGATGGAAGATAAGTAGATTTTTTTTTTTCATGTTTTGGGCACTTTTGACTTTACTTTCTCTTTAATGCTGCCTGGAAAAAGTTATGGCCAGACTGCTGCAAGATAGGAAGTGCTATGCTGAAGAAGCTGCTTTGGAACTTGCTGCTGAACATGCTGACATAGGAGATGAGATAGTCTCGTTGGGCAAAGCATTACATTTGGAGGTAAATGAAGAAGATGTAGAATAATTAGTTGAAGAACACGCAAAAGATATGACAACAGAAAAGTTGAAAAAGCAACTGGATCAGGAAAGGTACAAGGAAGATAAAGAGAGCTTATCAGAGGAGGACAACAACAATAAGGGAAGAATGAATCTATTCTCCCTTGATAAGAGACGTATAAGGGGGGATATGATCACCCTGTATAAATATATAAATGGTCCATATAGAGAACTCTCTTCCCCACTATTCACGTTGAGATTGTTACAAAGCACAAGGGGGCGCTCTTGGCGTCTGGAGGAAAAGAAGTTTAAGCTCCGGATAAGGAAGGGATTCTTCACTGTAAGGTCTGTGAAAATGTGGAATCGGCTCCCTCAGGAAGTAGTTTCAGCAACTACTATAGATTGGTTTAAGAAAAAGCTGGATGATTTCTAGAAGCACAGATTATAACTGGGGATTAAGGCTTTAAAGTAAATATAACAGAGACTGCTGATGCAGGGAACATCCGATTGCCTTATAGAATCAGGAAGGAATTTTCCCCTGTTGAAGCAAATTGTACCCGGGGTTTTTTTGCCTTCCTGTGGATCTTTTATGTCTATTGGGTTTTATATCTGGGATATGTTTATTTCTCCAGTGGTTGCACTTTATGGACTTGTGTCTTTTTTCAACCTTACTAAATAACTATGCCAACAGGTGACATTAAACAAATTCTGCATTACTGGGAAGAGTTTCAATCTTTGGCTACAAAGTGGCATCCCAACATTGCTGAAATGAACAATCTTTGTGCCTTAATAATAAAATAAAGGACAGGAAAAAGCAGGGTTTTTGTGCCCTTTAGGGCCAAAGTGACATTACAAAGACCACAAGAATTTATTGTGGCCTATTTTGAATTGATATATTCTGTACTGTTATTTACTGACTACAATATGTTAATTGTGCCCAAAACAATTATTTTATTGTTATATTTTTATTTTATTACTGTACCTAATAAGGGTTGGCACATAGTTCTTCAGAACTAATACAAAACTTTAACCACCACTCACACCTCAAATACTCCAAACTTTGTGCCTTGGTTGAAGACAAGTGTCTGAATCACTTTAATAATAAAAAAGAGAAGTTCAATCAACTTTGGACAGATTTTTAACTTCTCCTCCAGCCAAGAGACGGAGGCCAGCTACTTAAGAAGAGGAGACTTGCCTTGAATAAACTCGGTAGAAGAATTGTAAAAATGTGTACATAGTAAAAATAAAAAGTACTTTCCATTCCATCTATTTAGGAATCTGTTCATCACAGCCTTTGGTCCTTTTATATTGGGTTTTTTACTACTTTTTTAAAAACTTATCTTTAAATCATGGGCAGCATCCAGAATGAATGAAATGATTTTCTATAGAAACCAATGTAAAGTCATGTTTCAACTAACCAAGATTTCGGCTAACGAATGTGATTCCGGAACGAATTATCTTCATTAGCCGAGGTATCGCTGTCATTGGCTAGTTAGACACCCAGTGCTGTAGGAGGAATGAAGCAAGTCACATGACCACCCGTTATACCTAGAGGTACAGGGTCACAGTTGCTAGCAAGGCAGCGAGGAGAAAAGGAAGGGCAACTGAATGCAGAAGGGGTAACAAAGAGATTATGCTGATTTGGGGTAATGGTGCCAATAAATAATATGTTATCAGGTCTATTTAAACCCTTAAAACATGTAAATAATAGGTATATATATATATATATATATATATATATATATATATATATATATATATATATATATATATATATATATAAATAAATAAATAAATAAAACCTTATAAATAAGCAGCACCTCTGTCCTATGAATGATAGAATTCCTTATTGTTATATGTTTATATTTATTATATATATAGTTATATATATATAGCTTCTGTATGCAAAAGGATTTTGTGTTCTCTGGCTCCCCTAGCGGCGGACTCTACGTATTACAGCGCTGCAGTATGACAGGGAGCAGGCGTGGCTCTGCAGTACCCGGCATCCCGCCCACCAGCTATTGCTTGCGGTAGTGTCTGCATATCTAACCGTCACATCCAGCTCCCCCTCAAACAACAGAGGTACCGCGTTTCTTGTTCATCACGTCCGCAATACGCAGAGCCTTTCAAAGGCGTCCTCCATATTACTGTAGACAGACAGTTATTACACTCTGCTTACTTCGGCTCAGGGAAAATGGCGCCGGCCAATGAGACCTCTATGAGAAGGCTAGTGGGAGTCACGTGCTGGCGGGCGGGGCGCCGAGCTCGGGCAGACAATGCGTCACCTAGCAACAACGCGAGGCGTGAATGATTCATGAGGTGACGTCAAGGCGCACGGCACGTTCTTCTTCAGGCGCGTGACATCAGCACGGGTGAGGCCGGCTTGAGCGAGGCTGAGAAGGTAACGGCCGGAGCGGGTGAGGACGCGGGAAGGGGCCGGGGGGAGAACGTGCGGGTGGTGGGCACCGAGCGTGTGTGCTGGAGGGCGCCTAATACCGGGCACCTGTCAGCCATCCCGCCCCGTGTCATGTTACCTCATTCTGTCCTGTAGCCGGCACGAGCAGAGCACCTCAGGCAGCTCCATGGCCCCGCACCCATTATATTCAGAAGGCTTGTGGCCTGCCTGCCATTCATTGGCCATTCACCTTGTGCCCCTCTATTATCAGCATTCACCCTCCATGGCCATCACCCACCCCATCACCCACCTCCTTCATGGCTGTCATTTGTCATTCTGCTCCCTATACACCCAGTGTGTGCAGAAACGTGACCATCATTTATCATATTATACCCCTTATGTATGGAAATGTGCCCATCATCTGTCATATTATACCCCTTATTCATAATTATGTGACCATCATCTATCATATTACACCCCTCATGTATGGACATGTGACTATCTGCCATTTTATACCCCTTATGTATGGAAATCTACCCATCATCTGTCATTTTACACCCCTTACACCAATTATGTCTGGAAAAGTGTCCATAGTCTGTCATTCTCCCCATACACCCGTTATGTATAGAAATCTGCTTTTCAATTGTCATGTGACTATCAACTGTCATTTTATACCATATCACCCCTTACATGTAGAAATCTGCCCATCATTTGTCATTCTGCATCCCATACACCCCTAATGTATAGAAATGTGACCATCATCTGTCATTTTATATCCTATAACCTCTTATGTATAGAAATGTACCCATCATGTGTCGTTCTGCTCCCCTTACACCCAATGTGTATAGAAATGTGCTCATCATCTGTCATTATACCCATTACACCCCTATATATAAAAATTTGACTATCCTCTTTCATATTACACCCCATACACCCATTGTGTGCAGAAATGTTACTATCATCTGTCATATTACACCCCTACACCAATTATGTATGGAAAAGTGCCCATCTATTGCCATTTTATACCCTATAACGCCTTACACATAGAAATATGCTCATCATATGTCATTCTATATCCAGATTTTGCAGAAATGTCCCCAGATTGCCCGTCATTTACTCCCTTACCCCAAGTTTGTAACCGTTGTGGGTTATATTTGTAATTCTTTAATCCTCATTTCTCAGTTTGTTTGGAAATATGCCCACTAAGCCTGTCATTTGTTTTTTTACCGCCCTTATACCTTACTGTTTAAAAATGTGATTGTGTCCCTCATTTTTCACCCTGTATTCCTTATACCCAAACTGTATAGAAATGTGTCTGTCATTTGTCATTTTCCACCCATTATGCCCTTTCTCTCTAAAAATATCATCATTATCTTCGTCATTTGTCAACCGTGTATTCCTTATACCCAATCACTTTGGGAATGTGCCAGTTGTGCCTGTCATTTGGCTTATTATGCCTATTCCATGTCGGAGTGTGCCCATTGTGTAATTTGTCAATCTACACACGTATGCTAAGTCTGTAAGGAAATACGCTGTTAGCCCTGTCATTTGTCACCCGGCATTCTGTATAGAAATGTGCTCGTTGTTTGACTCCACATACAGGTCTGTTATCTTTTGTATCCATACTTTATATAACTGCATATTACACCGTCACTCGGCATTTGTTTTTCACTTTCTATAAGAGTTATTCCTGTCATTTGTCAGCCCACGCCCTCTGTAGCCATCACCTGTCACCCATCAGACTTCCTAAGCCTGTCATTTATCATTCTTTACCTCTTATATATCCAGTCTATGCTGTATTTCCATTTATTTTTGATCATTGGTCAGCCCACCCCTCTGTGCACACATGGTCTGTCTCTCTTGGACCCTTTATTTGTCACTTTGCACCCCCGATACACCAAGTGTTTATACAAATACACCCATTATTGTCATTTGTCACTCCAAACCTATGGCCTTTATCCCTCACTTAGCACCCCTTATACCCCATCTCCATGGCAGTTGTCCTTCTTTTTGGTTACTCTGCAACCCTTATACCGTATTTACATGGCAGTGGTCCCTCTCATTGGTCACGCTGCACCCCTTATA
>NC_092863.1:5507619-5548770 GCF_032062135.1 Pyxicephalus adspersus | reverse complement strand
GGTCATGCTGCACCCCTTATACCCCATCTACATGGCAGTGGTCCTTCTTATTGGTCATGCTGCACCCCTTGTACCCCATCTACATGGCAGTGGTCCCTCTTATTGGTCATGCTGCACCCCTTATACACTATATACATGACAGCAGTCCCTCTTATTGGTCACTGTGCACCTCCTATGCCCCTTATATAAAGGAGTTTGCTTGTTCATGTCACTCTGTGCTCCTTGTAACCAGTTTATATATGAATGTGCTCTTTATTAACCTGAGCCTACAACTTACCCCCTGAGACTTATGTCATGTGCAGAAATAATAAGGCCCCTTTATCTCTAACACCCCTTCAGTGTTCAGATTTGTAGCTGCAGGAGAATGCTATGGCTGTGTTGGAAGGAAGGCAGACGTCAAATCTTAGAAATCACTTATCTACTTCTTCGGATCTACAGGACCCTTCCTCGCTGCATTTTTATGTGACCTGCATTCATTTACCACAAGGCCTGACATTCATTTTAAAAGAGACTTGATGTCCTTTATTTTTCAGCACACTTCAATGTACGGCTGTTATTTTGCTTTAGAAAGCCATTCAAATTGAATGGCACCACAGTGCATGGCAATGCAGGGTTATGGGTTGCTGGTTACTGAAACACAATCCTTTTTTATTTTTTTATATATATTTCTGCAGCCTCTGACCTAACAATTACCGTAACTTCCTGTCAGTCTGCCCCATTCCCAGTGATAGGAAGTGAGGGGAAGGAAATGTGTAGGAAGTCAGGTAGTAATAAACGCCTGATGAGGGATTCTAACCTTCCTCTGAGATAGCAAATAAACACACATATATAACCTAACAATAAGTAGCAGCAGCTTTGCTTTCCAATGGTCTGTCATCTCTATGAAAATTCCAAATGTAGCTGGGTGGGCGGAAGCTGTAGGTGGGTGGACCCCCTCTATGGTGATCAGTAGCCACCCAAAAACAGCCGGGGGTTACTAAAAAGTGCCAGGTGGTGCACCCGGCTAAAAGAGGCTAGGGAGAACACTGCATATCAAAATCACAATGCAGTAAATAAATTATTAAAGCATTTCTCCACATTTTTAAAATATTTGTGGATTTAAGGAAATTACTGGTAAAATTGCTATATCCACAGAATATTATCATGGTGGTCGGTGGACAAAATTTCACCCTTATAGACGGCCAAAAAGATCGTTGGTGTTGCTTAACTGACCTGAGAGGTGCAAGTTACTCGGGGGAACCCCTAGCAACCTTAGGCTGCCACAGAACCCTGATTGAGGAACACTGCAGTAATAAGTAGCACATGCCCCATCTGTATAGCACCCAGGAATTTGTTTTACCCCCTCCCCATAGAAGCTGGATGTTTGCATCCCTGGGGACATCATAAAAACAGTTTGTCCAGTCTTGTTTACGGGCCATCCACAATTGAAATGGTTTTCATGGAAACCATTGTAAACTTGGTGCAGAATGGGCCTTTGTTGTCTGAAAAACCCTACAGCAATCAAAGTAATTTAACCTTGCTTTCAAAAATCCCATTAGGACAGCAGCAGGCCGAGGAATGCGTTCAGTTATGGGTTTGGTAAAGAAGAAGCAAACTGAGTGCAATATATCTTAGATAATATGTTTATCTGCTCCTGGAAATGCATTTCATGATTGAATTAGCCGACTATGCTAAAAGCTGAGCTGCTTTTAGATCTTAAGCTACATATACACGTGCAATTGTCGTTTGAAAGGATCTTTCATGATCCGTACTAACGACTGCACGATGCATGAACGAGCTCTGTACATACAGCACCATTCTGCTCTATGGAGAGGGGAGGAGGAGAACAATGGAGCAGCACCCCACTGCCCGCTCTCGCACCCCCATCACTTCTATTAGGATCGTTTGTCGTCCATCGGCCGTGGATCCGCTAGTACGGTTGTTTGGACGACGGGCGCTGCACACGTGCCAGATTCTTGTCCGATATTGGCCCTGAGCCAATTATCAAACGAGAACCATTGGATGTGTGTACGCAGCCTAAGAGACAAATTAGGTCAGCTCTGTGTTCATTTATTTTTGAATGCAAGCTGTGTAAAGCTAAATGATGAATATCTGAATTTTATTCACCTTAGAATCAAATTCATCTCCTGTGCTTTGCCTTCAAACCCCTCCATAGTTATTGACCCACTTACCCTTCTGACCTGATAGAAAAATCCCCCCAGCCATTCTCTTTGCTCCTCCAATGACCTACTAATGACTTCCTCACTCATAACCTCATCACACGCATGGCTCCAAGACTTCTCTAGAGCCGCCCCGAGCCCTTAAAACCCAATGATTCAACCTTACCTACCCATCTTCTGTCTTTTGAAACCCTCACTACTTCCAAGCACTACATATCTCCCCTCTTATTGTGTTTTATTTCCCCCACCTTTTAGATTGTAAGCTCTTTGGGGCAGCATCCTCTCCTCCTGTGTCACTGTATTCGTCTGTCATTTGCAACCCCTATTTAATGTACAGTGCTACGTAATATGCTGGCACTATATAAATCCTGTTTAATAATAATATTACAGCACCCTGACATTTGTTGATCAGTCCACCATGGCAGATTGATGAATGACCTATGTTCACACTTGTGGTGGAGAGCACAGGCACCGTATTCCCCCCAAAATATTTTTAAGCTGGATGAGAAGACATTGTAGGCGGGAGTCAGCCCCTGTATTGCGACCCAATTTTCAGTAACATCCAAAAACAGCCGAGTTGTTATTTAAAAGTGCTGGGTGGTGCAGCGAACTATAAGGGAATGGACAGAACCTTGAGCCAGGTGGTGCTTGCTCATCCTCCCCCTCTCCATTGAATAGTAAAGCATTATCTGTACAGTGCTCATTTGTTCATTGGTCACTGGAAACATTCAAGAAAAATCATTTCCAGCAACAGTCATTTGATATTCATTAGCTATCCTTGCAGAGGGTTAGTACTCGAGTTTGACAAGGTCATATGCGTGAAGTGGCAGCAGCAAAACAAGGAGCCAGTCGGTTATAAAAAGTGCATGTAAAGTAACAGAGATGAGTATTATTCACAGGCTATGTATGGGAAGGACAAAACCTGCAAGGTACCTGGTAGATAGGGTTATGCTGTGCAACAGAGCTGTGTAATCTCAAGGATCTCATGGATAAAATAAAACTCTTTGGCTTTAGTTTTTGGTAAGGTGATAGTGACTTGACTCTGAAATCTATAAAGCATTCGGTAATACATCGGTTCTCTACAAACTTTAAACATATGATGATATATATATATATATATATATATATATATATATATATATATATATAATATAGAGATTTGATAAATAAGAACCTATTTTATTTGGCTTCATATTTCTTTAAGGAAACTGTAGGTGTAGGTTATATGTTCTCTCATACAGGACAACAGTTTGCAGCTTTTGTAACGCTCTTCATGTTGAATTATTTTCATAATTGATTATAACACCTTGCTACCTGAATCTGAGGACATTTCTATTTCCCAATTTCCCAATAAAGTAGAAAATCCCTTTACCAATTCTTGTCAGCACTTAATCTGTGCATGTCCATGCAGGCATTGTTGATAAGATATTCTCCCGTTGCAGTGAAGTGGAAGGGGTAGCGTCTTTTAAAACGCTGTTTTCATTAGGATTTATGTGTTTTTTATGTTTTTCTTTCAGACAAAATGGCTGTTAATGTTTATTCCACATCAGTGACAAGTGACAATTTGAGTCGTCATGACATGCTGGCATGGATCAACGAATCTCTGCATCTGAACCTGACCAAGATAGAGCAACTCTGTTCAGGTAAATGTAATGAGAACGCCTCTTACTGCATCTAAACCTGCAACAAAAAGCCTTTTAAAAACTGCAGACGAGGCATGATGTAATAATCTTCAAACAGCTCTTTGATTTCTGGGTGTGTTTTCAAGAGGAAAAAAAATAAGTTATGGGATTGTAGCAGTAAATGAATCCCTTCTGGTATAATAACATTACCTTAAAGCAGAATTAAACCCTTGTTACTCACCCGTGCCTGTTCACTTGCACCGTGTTGTCATCTTTCTTCCCCTATGGTAGAGGATCTTCGGCCATCTTGTTTGGCTGAGCCAGGATGACGTAACTCCATTCATTTCCAGCATGTGCAGGAGAAGCCGGTATTCTGACAAACAAAGCTTGTGCCCAGCTCACCTTTATTCCAAATAACAGGAGTGATCAGTCAGGTTGGAAGGTTTATTGCTGAAAATACGTTTGTTCCTTTCTGCAATATTGACCGGCCTGATTGTGTGTTCTTAAACATGGAACTTTAGTTTTTCTGTAAAGGTTACATGTATGTGGTACAAAGAAATATGAAAGCGGTACATCTCGACTGGGGGTAGAATGTTTGGTTGCATCTGTTGGATAAACCAATTCTATGGTTACAGTCAGGCCTGTGAAAGTGAAGAATTCATTGTGATGGATGTAAGCCATCTGTCTGCAACACAAGTAGGTAGGTTGCTTGTTGTAAGGTGTAAAGTCGGGTAAATAAGTTCTGGACCAAATTAAACCAGAGGAATTTTGCTGTTGTGTGGCTAACCTGATTGGTTATATATAAAAAGCGAGTGAATAAAGAGAGAAAAATAAGAGGCAGAAGGTTGCTTAGAGAGGTGGTAAAATGGTTAAACGTAGAAGACATGGAGGATGGATCCAAGTTCTTGGGTCCATTACCTTAGTAACTTACAGTAGTGAATGGTCATTAGTTAAGGAGCCCAATTGTGTTTAAATTGGCGGATGGAGTCTTGGAGTATCACTGCCATTTTACATTTCGCAGGAAGCACAACACCTTTTGTTTTTCCTGGACAGTTTACTTGGCAAATGACAAAGTTCCTCTAAATGTTGAGGCATAGTTCCTGATACACAAATCTGTTTCTGGTTGGCCCATTGAGCTGGTAATCATTTTTTTGTGAACCCTTCCTCTGTATATGGGGCTTTCATAATCCATTTATGCTTGCAGGTTTTTTATTTATACGTTTTCCCTAGAGATCAATTAAAAAATATGTTGTGCTTTTATATATAAAAATGCATTTTGCGTTAAATGCTGCAGACACTGTATGTAATTTCTTTATATTATCCAAAAAGTATTTACATCCACTTTTTGTGCACCATATACCTTTGCAAACCTGACTTACTACTACTTTATGCAAGCTGTATTAACAACATCACTGAGCTGTATATAGATAAGAGTTGTTGGAGGGACCCAGCAGGTCCACCAAGTACAGGCGACCTCAACAAACATTCAGGATTGGGTGAACAACAAGACATCTTTTCATTTGCACAAAGGTGTAGAAGTGGTTTTTAGTACAGAAAGCTCCGGTGCATGGGCACACTGGATTACTACATATATCTAGAAGAAATAAAGTACACCAGGATTCATAGAAGAATACACCTGGCTTATTTTCTCAAATCCCAGGCAGGACACTATCTGCATGGAGTTTGCAGGTTCTCCCCGTGTCTGCGTGGTTTTCCTCCCACATCCCAAAAACATTCAGTTAGGTTAATTGGCTTCCCAATTGACCTTAGACTACATTAATGACATATGACTATAGTAGGGACATTAGATTGTGAGCTCCTTTGAGGGACAGTTAGTGACACGACTATGGACTTTGTACAGCGCTGCGTAATATGATGGCGCTATATAAATACTGTGTAATAATAATAATAATTTAATATGTATGTATAGATATCTTGCAGACACATTCAATTCGATCTGTTTCATGGAGCTCCTAAATAAAAAAAGATAAATGAAGCTGGTAGGGGTTGTATTCAATAAATGAAAATATTAGGCTGGTTAATATAGGACTCCAGTTTGTGTCTGGTAGATGGGGCTAGGAATTCACCCATGTGTTGTTCTACCCGAATCCTGATTGGGCAAAGTGACCGCCACTTATAAAAGGGATGATGATAAAGCTTCAGTTTAGGATCTAAGGTGTGGGCTTGTCATTCCAATCTTTCCTTCACTATGTGCTTGTCACTTTTCTGGAAAAAGCGTGCATATATTAGGTTCACAGACTGCATGGGACTGTAAGTCCCTTTTTAAAACCATCTATAAATTAACAGAAATCGTAATTTTTAAGTTAGTATATTACACTCGGGACATGCCAAAAGGTTGTGTATTTGTTTTGCCCTACTTCAGGATATTTCAGACATGTGAATTGACCTGTGGATTATTTAATCCTCTGCCTCTCTATTAACCCACCATTGTGCTTTTTTTTTACCACAGGTAGCATGTATTGTCAGTTCATGGACATGTTGTTTCCAGGATCCGTCATGCTAAAGAAAGTGAAATTCGGAGCTAAGCTTGAACACGAGTACATCCAGAATTTTAAAGTCCTGCAAGCCAGCTTCAAGAAAATGGGTGTGGATAAAGTGAGTGTTATCTGACTGCATGATACAAGTTCCTGTTCCTGGCTCCCTCACTGTGTGTCATTGTGGGGGTTATGCAAACAGGAAGTCATTACTGCGAGAAGTATTTCTGAGACAAGTAAAGACTGGTTAACAAGCTTCAGTTCTTAGGCTACAGTACCATGGTTGCGTAAATTGATAATTTAGTCAACTGTGGATTCTTTGTTTTTCTGCTGCCTCTGGCAATGAAAACAGAACTCCTGTATAGTGGTTTAATACATATTTTCCTTAATATGGCTAGGAATAAAGACTGACTTTAGGCTTACCCTTTTAGTGCCAATGAAGCTCCTGTTCCTCTTGAGATCTTTCCTTGTTGTGGGAGATATCGGTGCTTAGCTCTTCATCATTAGTGCAGGGAGCTTAGTGCCTTCAAATTATTCCACACCCCATACTCACAGGGTGTCCTTAAGCTACGTACACATGTGCAATTCTTGATCATATCTTTTATGATCCTTTCCAACGATAAGGACCACACGATGCATGAACAAGTGCTGTACATACAGCACTGTTCTGCTCTATGGAGAGGGGAGAGCGACGGAGCGGCACCCTGCTGCCTGCATTCCCCCTTCCCTTGCATTAGGATCGCTCGTCCTTGATCGTCCGTGAATCCGCCAGGACGGATCCACGGGCGATGAACATTGCGGGCTGTACACACGCCAGATTCTCACTCGATATTCACCTTGAGCCGATTATCGGTTGAGAAAAATTTGACGTGTGTACGTAGCCTTAGTCCTGTGGGCTGGATGAAGTGCGATAAAGAAGCAATCTTCAGTACTGTCTTTGTTGTGTCTTCCCCCAGATTCAGTGTGCCGTGCGAACCTGATGATGTTGGTTCTACCCACTTAGTTGTTCCTACAATGCTCTGCATGCTCAATATCCTCAGTCTTTCAGGTGCCCCCAGTTCTGCATTATCTTGAGCAGTGTTAGTAACCCTTTGCTTCCTCTATTATAGAACTTCTCTTTCCTATTTTGTAGAGTAGAAAAGTGGAGGTATCCTATAGTCCTAACACATTTCCTGTCCTAGGAGGACACCACTGACCCTCCATAAATAAAGTATGATCATTGTTACCTGAGGGCAGGAAGTGTTTCTTTCACAGAAGGACCGCCACATCTTTGGCAAACAGCAATACATTACCTAGGATTAGATGCACTTCAAAGAGGTCTGTTGTGTTGGGGCCTAAATACCAATTCCTGATGAAAATGCTGCTTCAGTCTCCCTCATGTACTTAAACACTTGTTCATGAACCATTTTTTTTATGTCTGTAGATAATTCCAGTTGACAAGTTGGTGAAAGGAAAGTTCCAGGATAACTTTGAATTTGTACAGTGGTTTAAAAAGTTTTTCGATGCAAATTACGATGGAAAAGACTACGACCCTATCGCTGCCAGACAAGGACAAGATTCGAATCCTGCACCAGTTCTCCCAACTCCAGTTCTGAACAAACCCAAGAAGCCAGTCGCACCTGCAAACTCAGGTATCTGAGAGGAGAACAGCTGTAAAGTTATCCTAAAGTCCTTTCAAAGGCTATTAAAGTTTCCCAAGGCTAGTTCGCTGTTTCTTTATTTGGTATCCTAAGTGCTGCTCAAAAATTGATGTATGATGGACATAAACATCTTCAGCTTGGGATGTCATATAGGGCGCCCACTTGGTTGTGCTGTGCAAATGCTACAGAGACTATAGTTTGTATTACCCTTTAGCATCATATAAGGTAATTGTATATTCCTGCACTTGTTGCTGTTCAAGAGCAGCTGTAGCCTATTAGTTTTTACTAGCTACAATTATTCTAGATTACCTTAACGATAAACTGTACCATGTAAAGTCATTTTCTCTTTATAAGTGAAAATTACATACCCAGCATTTTCTGTGGTCCCTTTATGGTTTTTGTGGTGTACAAATCCCATCAATGCTGCCCCACCTTTCATCTCTTTTTGGTTTTTGTTTTTTAGGCTGAGGAGCTTCCATCGCATTGCATGCATGCCCTCACTAAAATAGTAAACCAGGCCCAAAAAATGTCATGTCTAGGGTGGCATCACCTATATAAACTCAGACACCAGATTAAAAACAAGAATAGGTGGGGAAGGATAAATGTAGGTAAATGTGTGCTGGACCGGTTTTTTAAAGCAGATAGAAATTTGTAAACTGTTGCTTGCTGCACTTTTTCTTCTAAAATGCAATTACTGCTGTGCTTTATTATCTGTGAGATATAGTGTCTGTAGATCTGATCGCTGAATACTGTACCTCCCACAGATGGTTCTCCTGATACAATGCTTCCAAAAGCAACAGACTACGGAAAGAGAATGGCTAAGATTGGTACTTGTTTGTCAGGGAGAGGGGAGCACATTTTTCTGGCTAACCAAAATATCTGAGTTATGGTGGTTTTGTTTGTTCTGCACCGTTTGCTGCTCAGTGTTAATACACTTACAGCTCTCAGCATGTAATAACTATCATATTTGTTTTTCAGCTCCACAGAGGGCTGTACAAGCCCAGAGGACCCCAGCCACCAACAAACCTGCTCAGGGCATTGGCAGGAAACCTGGAGGTATGGGCAATGGAGAAGATGAGTCTGCAGAACTAATTCAACAGGTGGGCAATGTCATAGGTTCATGGCCAGCTGTTCAAAGTCTCAAGCTTAAATGCATATGGGCATACACATTAGTCTGCCATTGGCTTGGCCAAGTTTATATACCTCCCTTTCATGCCTATGAAAGTACTTGCTGCAATTGCATGCTAAGCTATTCATGTGCTTTAAGGGTTTTGAAAGGAGGAAGCTAAAAATGCTGTATTTACAGAAGGGACGGATTAACAAAAACCTTTCCATCCCACAAATTTTTACATTTATGCTAAAGGTTCACTTTACTATTTCACTTTTAATATTGTTATTGCTTCATAGACTTCTTGCATACAGTTTTGGATTTTTAATTTTCATGTCTCCAATATGTAACTTGTTTTGTATGTTTTTGACTTTTTCAGATAAACGTTCTTAAGATCACTGTTGAGGATCTAGAAAAAGAAAGAGACTTTTATTTCGGCAAGCTAAGGAATATTGAGCTTATTTGCCAAGAAAACGAGGGAGAAAGTGACCCAGTCCTTCAGAGGATCATAGAGATTCTGTATGCCACAGATGTAAGTATACTTTCAATAACACAATTGCTTAACATAAAGAAATGCCTCACATCTACCAGCCTAATTATGGAAGTTGTATAAGATTGCTGGTAGTGCATGCTAATGAGTAGTTTCCATTTTAGAACTTTCTCTCTTCCATTGCTTTTACATAAACAGAAATTCAAAAATAGTTGAAGGGGAAGGAGGGATTCTGCTGGCGGCACTAAAGCATATCTAAACCCAAAAATATAATATATTTTACCTAACCAGTGCTTGGATGTGGCCGCTGAAAGAAGTAGGGATTAGTTTTTGATGGAAGTGATTGGTACACAGAACAGGCACATCAACAATGCATGCTGTAAAAATGAAAACACATGCAGCCATCACACCTCTTCTTGTGTTCAGATAAACTTTATTATGTAGTGAAACCTTTCCACTTTACCTTGTCTCTGAACATAAAATTGTTTGTTGCATCAATCTGATAACTTTTGTCTTGTCTTCTGCAGGAGGGTTTTGTTATTCCAGATGAAGGGGCACCACAAGAGGACCAAGAAGAATATTAACATGGTTCTTTTCCCATGCTGTCATTTTTGATTATTTTTTTTTTTTTGTCCCCATCATGTGCTTAACTGTAAAAGAAAAAAATAATCCTTTTTATTCTCGGAGGCCTGGGTCAGCTCCTCACTTTTCAGAAGTGTACTTTGCCAAAGTTTCACTCATCTTATGGTGGCTAAACCTTGGAGATGTCCCGTTTTTGTAGCAAGAAAGTATTAAACTATACCCCTTAACCCCCATATTTTTTTTGATGTTCCCATGGGAACATTCAGTAAGGAACTCTTGAAGGTTTCAGTTGCTAGCGGGCAAGAATGTTTTAAACTTGAAATTGTGAAAAGTATAACGGGTGACTTATCGGGTTGCAAAGTTCGAACAAAACCGATTTGATGGTTGACAGACAAAAATGCCTTAAGGAGTTTATATGTGCTTTCATATCCAAGGTCTTGCAGTGTAATATGGCTTAGTAAGTGTACGTGTCTCACTAGGTAGGTACTCGCCACCGTGCGAGTTTTGGGGGTTACTCTTGTGGGGTTTTTTTTTTTCTTGATGCTTGCATGTAGAGTGGTCCCAATGTGCTGCTCAAGGTGTAAGGTGCTGAGGGGAGGGCCGGGTTGGCATGACTTCCTCTACCTCCATCGCTTTTACCTAATCTCCTCTGACAAAAATAAATAAATAAATGGCTTCAGCCCTCAGGCAGACAAAAAAAAAAAAAAAGGAAACGTGGAAGTTAAATCAAATTGACCTCTAAATACTAATAATTTGTACTGAGGCTCTGACATAAAGGATGTCCTGCAGCCTTCCTCTCCACCCTATCCTTCCCAACATTTTTTTTTTTTTTATTTTGTAAAACTTTATTTTGCCAACATATATTATTTAATATCTTCCTTCTCGACGTGTTTTCTATGTATCTGCTGTATCCTACAGATCACTGGGTTATTCACTCCTGGAACGGATGGTTTGGTGCTAGTTATGCATGTAACGTAGGAAGGGCCCGCATATAAGACGTGCGCATCCTTCACTGAGCCAACCGTCACAGACACTGCAGTGCTATACTTTCTAAATCTCTTGTGGCCTTTTTTTAAGACTTGTAATTTCCTCCTATATTTTTTTTTTGTTTTTTTGGTTCCTCCAATTTTAGTCCGACTTTATTCCTTTCACTTTCTCAACAGTTTTTCTACTTTAAGCCATTTCTAAATAAAACTTCTGTATTTCAAGAGTGAATTGTTCTCATGTGTTGTCTTTATTGTTATTTATAAATATTTGGTTGGTTTATTAAAAAAATCAAGTGTGTCTTTTTCTCCAGCATATGCACATTGTAATCTGCTTGTTTTATCTAGAGCCATCCAGTACAGATGATTACTTAACTTCATATATGGTTCTGCAGACCTCTTCCCTGTTAGCTTTGGTTGTAATGAACACTCATCTTGCCATGTCTATGGGTGGCCCTCCTCAATATAATTTCTTTTGCTCTGTTCTGTTGAGGACCTGCCTACATTCCAGCGCTGGAAAAAAATCCAGAGGTTCAGCTGCCACACTTTAAAATTAATATAAATATAATAGTGTTCTCCCCAGCCTCTTTTAGCCTGGTGCACCACCCAGCACTTTTTAGTAACCACCCGGCTGTTTTTAGATGGTTACTTAGGAGTTGGGTTAGTCTCACCTGGTTTAAAAAAAAAAAAATTGTAGGTTCAACACTGTAATACATTGCAACTTAACTCAGATGTTGTAGCTGCATGTCTATAGGCTCACAACTCCATTGTAATAATGAAAGTACCTGTGGTTGTCACTCAGGTTGATCTTTAAACATATCTGCTTTTCAGGTCACAGAAAATGTCAGGCTCACAGCATTTTGGGGAAGATGAACAAGTATTTTTAAAGAGAAATAATGCAACCATCACACAATATATTCTTATGGTAATCATAGTAATAAGGTAAATACTCCCCCAGAGAGAATGAACATATTTTGTATTTTACTCCTATAGATATAAAAAAAAATTAAATCATTGTATAATATATAAAAATGTATTTGCTGAAAACAATCAAATATCAATATGCAACTTGCAGTAATCTCAGGATCATTCCATTTCACTTTCTGAGACTTAGTTATACAATCCAAAATAAAATCATGTAATGTAAAATATCATAATTTATAGAGATAACAATTTCTTCAAAAATTATCTACTTGCATATTTACTTCTTGTTAATAGTGCAAGTTTGGTAATCGTCTTTCAAAAAAATAAGACTACTGAAAGGTGCATTTGAACTTTTTTTTTTCAATATAGGAGTTTAAAATATATGATACATTTTATGTTAAGTGTCTTATGCCTAAAAAGTCCCATTTCTCTGTTCTTTGGTGTTGCTGTGATGATATTGTTGGGATGTGGCTTTTAAGTTTTGGCCACTTGTAATCAATACAACAGGCACTGGTGTCTAATCCACTTTGTCAAGGTCTACACTGCTAAGAGATTGTAAATCTATGCTGTGAAGTAATGTGAGCTGCCATGTGTAGGTAATACAGATTCCCTGGATAAAAAACTGACGTGTTGGTGTCAGTAGATGCAGTCACACACCTGGAACAATCATATAGATAACACATTTATTACTGAACACCTGAGCTGAATACTCATCCTGGCTCAGGGATTCAGAAGAACAGCATGCCAGGCAGGAAGGATGTTATACAACCAATTCACCTATGGCAGCTTATATTATCCTTTAAAATAAGATTCTGTAACTGTTTTATGGCAGTGATGTCACATGAGCAGCACACTGAAGTCAATGTGGCAATAAATAAGATGATTTCCTCATCTGTACTTCTTTAGACTTACAGTCCCCATTGGTAATTGTTCAGATTGTGTGTCTGATCTTGCAGTTCTTCCTTTATTTGCCAAGTTTTGCTCCTTTACTTTTGACAGCAAAGAAGGTCAGGGATCAAAATTCTTTCTGTCTTTATCTTAATACATATGGCAAAGCTTAATTGTGTCCCCTTGTTGTCTATACCCAAATAAACCTTTTGCTCAATGCTAGCAATAGCTGACTAAAGGAGCTTTGGTGGTAAGAGGTAAATGTATTAGTTCAGTGTACCTGCTATTTTTCCTGGATGCGGTAAAGTGCCCATTCTAAATTTTTGTAATAAACTTTAAAATAAATTCCCTTGTCAGTCTGAAACGCCTGGATGAGGTAAAGTGCTTTTCTTTAGCAAAGCAATGGGTTTTCCCCAGAATATAAATTGTTTTGGATCTTACAGTTGTAGCTGATTGAACTTTCGTTTGATGGTGCCTCCATAGTTCTGTAACCTTAACCAGTGCTAGAGCCATGTGAAGAACCCCAATGTTCTCATCAGTTGTTCTGGGGTAACATTATCATTGTAAGGGGCAACAATTTAGGGTTTTTTTTCCACTGACCAATCTACTAGTTTTAATAGGGGTTGTTTTCACCAACACAATAATTGCAAGGGTTCATTTAAGATTAAAAGGTCGAGGAAGTCAGGGTTACATTCTAACCGCAGCACCACCTCCTGGTTATTATCTAGTAATACAGTGGTAATAGTATGTTAATTACCTTCATAACCCACTGCAGGTTGGTAGAATAGGGATACAGATGTTAATATATAGTATACAGAGCTAAAATACTTGAATATCAGCAAAATCTTTCCATGCTAAAAGCAAGTCAATACTTTAATTTCCTTCTACCCCTGCCAGATATGTAGCTCAAACATTCAACAGATGTGTCTGCAGAAACATTCACAAAGTTCAATTTTTTTTTAATCACTAGGGTTAGGTGATTTATGCCAGCATTCCTGCATGTCTGTGCTGTGCCCTGTAGGGTTTGCCAGGGGTGACCACAAGTAGAAGAACCCCAAAGATTGACACTCTGCAAGTGTTGGTTTCTGCTAAGACTTCATGGCAGCCAGAAACCTGTAGTGATAACCATCCTAGATAATAATATTGAGAAGTAATTTGTCATTTTTTGCTAATTCTATTGATTGTGCAAAAACTTTCTTCTGTATTATAGCAAAGTTATAACTTGAATCAGATAATAACATTAAAATCAAATAATTAGTGTCGCTGCAAGACCTATAGCATTTTTGTGAGAGAGGAGCAGTGGCGGGCTCCATATTTTCTCTCCTCGTATAAGAACTATAAATACAATTTGGCAGTGACAGTTTCCTTTTTTTTTTTAAATCCTTATGAGCAGGAAGCACCATTTTTTTTATTATTCAGTCGCAATACCGCAGTCATTTATAGCCTTGCAAATAATACATTCATGAAACTGAAACTGCTAGAGATAAATGAGCTTCAGCACAGAGAACAAATGGCTCCATTAGAGCATTATAAAGTTTCTCCATAAATATTAATTTTCAAGCATTGTAAATAGCTCGGTATACATATGCTATAAAGTAGTTAGGCTCTGCTGCCACACAAGTTCCAATCCCGTTTGGTATACTTTATTTTTTTATACATGGACTTCCCTTGTGTCTGGTTGGTTCTGTTCTAACACATGACTCCCTCTAGAGCATTACTAGGGAGAGTTTTGTCTACTGCCTTAGGCAAGGGTGTCAAACTCTGGCCCCCGGGCCAAATTTGGCCCGCAACATCCTTTTTTTTGGCCCCCAAAGAAATCCTAAATATGAATTGCAGCTGGCCTGTTGCTGCATTGAATTAGTGCCGCTACTACAATTCCTGGCATCACTTGCGTCCATAGACCAGTGGTCCCTCTGCCTATGCGTGGCCCTGCATTGGACTGTTTTATAGATGCACGGAATTGTAATAGCAGTGAGTTCCAGCCACTCATAACATTAAGCCCCGCATTGGACTGTTTTCTTGACGCAGGGAATTGTAGTAGTGGTGCTATTTCAATTTCACGTTTGTCCCGTGACTTTGTCTAAGTTTTTAATTTTGGCCCACTGTGTATTTGAGTTTGACACCCCTGGCCTTAGGTAATCCTTTGGAACTACATCTCTCAAGAGCCTTCCTCATACACTCAGTGTTTGAGTGGTGAATTGGTAGTAAAGACTTGCTTTAGGGAAATATTGGATTTTATGCAAGGTTTTGTAGTCTGGAATGTATGGCTGAGTATTTTGTTTAGGATTTCAGTACAATAAAGTCACCACAGTGTCACCTCACTACAGAAAAATCGGATCAGTTGGTGTTTTTTCATTGTTGCAATGTTTTTAATGGGCTAAAACATGATGGAATGTACACATTTCTCAGAGATGTTGGCCCTGATAAATCAGAAAAAAACGAGAGCTGTGTAAATATCTGAAATTCTGATCATAAGTGCTACCTAAGACCCTACTTCCTGACATTGCAGGTTCAGTAAGGTAGAAGTCAATCTTTGGCCAGATCCTCTTCCTTATGAAAATGTCATTATATTATCACTTTGTCCTTAAAATATGAAATGGTTTGATCACTGATAGTTTATTTGTGGTGTTACTCACTTAGGTTTATCATACCATCCGGCGCTACTGAGGGAGCAGAAACGGAAGTGTATACAAGCTAAGCAATATGTAAGAGTAACACTTGCAATTATTTATCACCTTTTATAAGATCACTGTACTCCTGATAACGACTTCAATTGCTTTTCTCATCAACAGTACAGCCAATCATCATCCTGACTTGCCATGTACTGCTTGAAATTATTAATAAACAGGATTTATATAGCGCCAACATATTAAGCAGCGCTGTACATTAAATAGCGGTTGCAAATGACAGATAAAGACAGTGACACAGGAGGAGGAGGAGGAGAGGACCCTGCCCTGGAGAGCTTACAATCTAGGAAATGAGATGACATAGTCCGGCTGTTTGTATAGTTTTTGCAAATGTCTGAAACAGTTCAGTTCCAGATTTAAACTCTCACCTTTTTGGAAATTTATAAAGTATTTTCTACTTCCAGCAGCAGACTGATGGCATCATCTGTAAGCCCTTAGGATATCAAGGATCAAGGTGGAATTGTAAAGTTGCTAGGAGGTTCAATTTAATGTCTGTTGTCCTGTGTTAAATTCTTAATTGTTGAGCTGTCCAAGAGGTGGATGACTTTTACTTGTTTCCCTTTTGTTTGTCGCAGGAGTAATATCTGAACAAGCTGTGTGATTATCAAGGTGAAACAAAGTAAGAGGTATACTGCAATGTGCACCAGTTTGTCAAAAGGTCTTCCAAGGGTAAGTACATTGCTGGGTTATCAAATAACAATTCCTGCTATTCAGCAATGGCACACATGCTTTTTTTGCACTTTATTTGCTGGAAGATTTTAAATTCACCTTGAATAAAGTGTACCTGTGTCACCTTTGGAAGATGCAATATTGTGGGCTTACAAACCAGGAATGTTAGGCTATCCACCAGACCATGGCATGCCATACCTGACCTTGTGGCCTTCTCCTCTCCATTCCTATAACCACCCTATTGGCCCTTGTATCCATTATAAGTTACCAATAGGCTATAAAGACATACGGAGAAGACTAAGGTAAGGCACTCATTGGGCAAAGCTGAGCCTTAAGCTATGTACACACCATAAATATTTGTCGCTAGAGATAACTGATTGATCCCCAATGTCATTCATCAGCCCACCTTGACGAATCAATGAACAATGGGATCAGGACAACCACCATATTTACAGAGGAGTGTCCCTCCTCCCTCCATAGAACTAAACTTTGCTGTGTGTACAGGTTTTGTTCATTCAAGCAAAAGATCAGTTCCATCTACAATAATCTATTGTGGGTCCAGTGCCAGATATTAAATCAGGGGCACGTAAAAGGCTTCCCGGCTAAGATAATACCATTCATCATGTGATATCAGTTTTTTAGGAATGGCTACCTTTAAATTGAAGAACAGGTTAACTTTAAGCCACACACACAAGTGGCTGAGCTAGCTAGACACCAGCAAAGCAAATTAACACATGCTAAAAAAAATTGTGATTTTTGCAGTTAAATAACAACTCTGGCTGGTTGGGAGAAAAAAATGTGTGGTGTCAGCTTTGCAACTTTTATCATTGTAATTAAATTCCATGTATGGTAGCATATACTTACCCCAATTACTGATGGTTACGTGAGTTTGTTTTACATATGGTGATAATGAAAAGGTATGCAATTGTGTAAAAATAGGCTTTAATGTGTTTTTTGTACATATAGTTACAGAGTTTGTAAATGTCGTAAGATAAAATAAACAGCGTTATCTGTCTTCCAAGGCTTTGACATCACAGTGCAGTTTAAAGTGAAGGGCCATTTGTACAGGGGACTGCGCGGCTCTATAGAAAAGTATAAAGACATCACAGGGCACAAAGTATCCCAGGGGACAATATCACTTGGCATTTCCAATCAGATATTGGTACAACATTTCATTGATATACCCAAATAGAAATTAGTTCCTATTGTCATCAGTAGCATGACTTATTAAACAGCCTTTTCCAGCTCTCTTCCTGTGCATGCCCAATACAAGCAAAGACTGAATGCCCAGCACAAGTGGCATTTACAGAAGTTAGACCAATGCATATAACACTGCACAGCTATTACTCTTACAGTTTCAACCTTGCTTTTCTCAAAATAAAATAAAAACCTGCTGCTGTAACTAAAAGACAAGTCTATATAAAACAACATGTTTGCTTTCCACAGGGTGACAACGCAGCTGTGAATTCTTTAAAGGTTAAAGGGAGGATAAAGATCTTCTGGCAGGGTCAACAGGTAACAGAAGTATGAATATTGTGTTAAAGCTAGAGAAAAATGGCAGCATATATCTTATTTTTTGTTTTTCTTATAGTTTTATTTTAACTTCAGGGAAAAGCATCCTAACACCCCCTGTTGAATGAAGCACCCTTTGCAGTAATTGGACAATGAAGGGGTCTTAGCCCTGTAGGTATTAAAATAGGCCTTGGTGTGACCCTGTTTCACATTGAGGAGGGGGTTGTATGTCTACCCAGGGTTACAAGAAGCAGCTTATGGTGCGTACATCACAAGCTAGGGGCTAGAACAAGACCTAGTTGTATTACTTAACTAGTTGTGCTCTATAATTTTAGAGCTAGATGGACAAAAATAACATTTCTTTAGACATTTGTCTGGGGTTCAGCTTTAAAAGAGGAAGGCAGACACTTGTCCTATTTCTTCCATTACTGTACCATCCATTGTTTAGTGGAAGCGGCAGGAGCTACTGCAAAGAAAACAATGTTTCCTCTATAAATCTCCATTCCCATTCGTATATAACTATAAGTAGTGCTCATATTTTGTGCCACATATATAGTGGTTTGTCATTTTGAATCAAGCAGTCCATGAAGTTTCTGTAAGTAGTGGTATAAAGTGCATGGACCTTGGACATCTTGTGGTGGGTTTTATAGAAAGTTTACAGTGGTTTGACATTTTGTGGGTGATCCAGTAGATAATAAACAGTGCTTTGACATCTAGAAGAGAGTGCACAGTTAGGACACTTTCCAGTGCTCACAGTAGTTGGTGCACATTGCTCGGACACATTCTTCATACGTAGTGGCCAAACATCTTTAGCTGGGACTTGATGGGTTAATACATTCAGTAAGTTAAAGGTATGATGTACATTTGGCATTTTATGGTGGGTCTTGGTTATGGCCTAATAGATGGGTGCACATGATCATCTTGGCATGGCTTGATGAATTTCCTTTGAACTTTCTGTGGTGGGTGTATCTAGGTATACACAATAGGTGCAGTTCTTATAGTCCAGTAAATATAACCGTGGCAGGCTAGGAACAACTGTGAAAAGTGTGGCTTTATAAGGATGGATGCAGGACATTTTCATCACAGTAACTGAACATTTTGTGCTTGATTTAGTACACACTTTTCAGATGGCTCTAGATAAATGGCTCAGAGTCCCATTGTTAAATTTCTCAATATAGATTACCTACTTTGACTAGATATCAATCTAGTAGGCAGATCCATACACAGAACTCACTAGCCTACTTCTTTGAGTCTCTGGCTCCAATTTCTGGGATAAAACATTCAGGATCTGGTCAAATTTCTTGTATCTTTCGCTTTGTTCAACGGTGGCGCCTTTACTCCCCCAGAACATCCTTAGGGAGAACTCTGTCTGGAAGGCCTCTCTTAGTTCGGGCTGAGGAACAAACCCTGCAAAGTGCAAACCAATAAATTGTATAAATAAATAACATCTCATTAGAACTCCACACTACTTCATGATTTCGTCTCATTCCTTGAGTTGTGTTACCTCCTAATCTTTATTTCCTATCCCATAATCTGTTTAACCAGAATTGTTTTCTCTTTTTCGCAAGGCTGCTATTAAGAATGGTTCACTAGCTAAAACTTTGTAATTTTTGGAAACCGTTCAGGATTGGCACTCCACTTAATGCTGTCTGTCTCTGTTGGAAAGGTTTCCTGCTTCAGGAGCAACAAATAAGGCTTTGTTGAGGTTTCTATCCCACATCCTGTAATGTCTATGAGAAATTACCCCAAGGTAATTAAAATTAAACACTCCTGCCCTCGCACACTCTGATCATAAAAGCAATGCTGTGTCTTGAGTTTGGCTGTGGCAGCTCTCTGACTTGCAGTACAATACATGTAAGGCTTTGGATAATTGTTTGGGAATGTAGTCCTCATCTGCCTACTCTGGTCTCACCTGATAACTTGTTCTCTGCATTATTACGGTAGGTCTCCTCATTAGCGGCGTACGTCCGTGCTGCTTGCAGTACACGCAGGAGTCGCCCACAACTGTCCTCCACTGGACCACCCCAATCATCTTCTCCTTCCAAGGCCTTGAGGACTGGCAAAATGTATGGCACCACAATATTGGTTGACGAAGGAACAGACAAGCCTGTCAAGGAGTAGAAATAAAATGTCACAAATCAAAGCACATTATAATATTAAAATACATATTGTGTTAGTATTCTCCCCAGAAAATGTTTAAGCTGGGTGAGAGAAAGCTGTAGGTAGGTAATGGCCCCTGTATTGTGACCTATTTTTCAGCAACCACCCAAAACAGCCGGATGGTTACTGAAAAGTGTCAGGTGATGCTCCTAGTTAAAAGGGGATGAGGAGAATATTGTGTATTATGGCAATGCAATGACTTAGGAGACAGAGGGCATTGTAGGTGTAGGTCAAGGGGTAGGTAGTCGATTCTGAAGGTTGTATCACAGTAAAAGGATAACTTACATTCTTCCATTTCCCGTAGGGCCGGTTTCAGCTGTTTGTGGAAGGCAATGGCGCTGTCGGTGTGTGTTTGTCGTAGTGCTTGCCATGTTTGTTCCAGACGGGCAACCTGGAATAACAATTTTTTTTGTCTTAGAGATTGTTTCATATTTCCGATTGGTAGATGACCACAAGAAGCAAAGAATGCAAAGAACAGAACTAAACCCATAGATACTCACCTGTCCCTTTTATGTTGGTGGTTCCCCCAACTTCTCCCTTCTTTCCAAGGGTATCCAATTTGATTGGCCTAAAAGGAGTTAATTTATTCCCTGGAACTCTCAAAGGAAGCTGGGATTGTGCAACTTAGCTAGAAGTTGATTAGGCAGATAATGATTGCAGAAGGGAGATTGCCTGTCCCTTTCTGCAATATTCACCTGCCTGATGACCAATTTTCAAAGTGGGATTTCAATTCCAAAAAAGTTTTTTAATATAAATTTTCCAATTATTCAGGGAAGTGTCTTTTGCTTTGTCTCAGAAACCTGGGATGTATGGAATGATCTTAAATATTGTGTTTTACCTTGACTATTCTATCATCCTTCTACCTTAATAATTGTGTTTCTGCTATCCCATCTCTCATTCTTGCAGCCTCCTCCTTACCTGGGGCAGCGTCAGGGCCTTCATAACAGCTGAAAAGCCAAAAAGATCTCCAGCAAAGTCTTTAAGCTCTATGGCCAGGTGAATAATACGGTGCAGGGTACGCGCTCTTTCCGTCACAGCTCCAGTACAGCCCAGGATATCCACAGCTACCCCCAGGGATAGGAGGTGGTGTCTATAGAGGAAAGGTAGATTAAATATTCACATTTTTCATACTCACTACCGAATATAACCGGTTGGTTCCTAGGGACAAACAGCAGTTTAAATATTCACATTCTTCATATCCAGTACCCTTGATTTTGACCGTATGCCATGAATGTTTTAAATTGTTGATGGAAAGCAATAGATAGCATCATGTATTATCTCCTCTCTACTTTTGTTAGGGTGACAACACCTAACTACTGTACTGTATCAGTGAAGGAGCAGTGTTGTCACCCTCCAACAAAAAGTATAATTGAACTACAGAACAGCTTTTGCTTTCCCCTCCTTTCATGCTGGGCATACAGAATGCAAGATTTGTACATGATTACAAATCTTTTAAATGATTACAGTTCTCTCGATTTTGATGAAAAAAAAAACAAGCAAACATAGATTGGACATAGAAGTCTATTTTTTTCTTTACCATTCAGCAAGGGCAGGATCAGTGGGCGATGGACAGCTACATAGCTTTTTGAGCAGTGCAAAAATAGGGTTGCTGTGTTGTGGGGTACAAGTTGGAAAATTATATTCCCCAATCAATTTATAATCAGGGAAATTGAGCGTACGTCTAGCATATGTCTAGACCAGTATTCATCAACCAGAATTCCATGGAACCCATAGGGTTCCTCCAGAGTTTGCGAGGGGTTCCTTGAGCAATGAACAACGTGTTCATCTCAGGTCAGTTTAGGTGACACCAATGATCTTTTTGGCTATCTGTAAGGGTGACATTCTTCCCAATGGCCAGCAATGTAAGAGGTTTCTTTTCCAATGACCACCACACTAATATACTGTGAGCTGTGCATAGAGGAATTGAAGAAGGGGTTTCCCCAAGTTCTGAAAGTTATTTTAAGGGTTCCCCCGTGTTGAAAATGTTGGGAAACACTGATCTAATGTAACATTCTTTATTGCTAGAGAAAACATAAAGTTTATTTACTGTCAGGCCAGCAGGGTGCGTTCCTGAATATTCAGCACTGAAATCACTGTTCCTACATGCTGGAGGAAATGACAACGCCATGACATTTAACATTGGCCTGGTTAAGCTCCCGGTGTTGTGTTTAGTCATCCTGGTTACGGAAAAAGCCAGTTAACAATAGCCCTCTCATCTGTAACACTTCCCTCGCTGCGTTTGCCAAGAGCATTTCATAAACTTTTCATAACAGCTGTGGAAGGTGGAATGCCAGAGAAAGAAATTCCTAAGTCTAGAACACGATGTTTAAAGCCCAGCGGCGATCTGTGCAGCCATGCATTCGGACAATTGCATTTCAGTTTACATTTGTTTAGAGCAATTGGAAGAATGCATTATGATTGCATATTTGTTTATGAGTGGTTCAATTTAATGACCATTTATAGTGATATTTAGTAACAGAAAACTAAAGTAGGGTCCTGATTTGGGATCAAGCGATCCAGAGCACCTTGCCGCTCAGTCACTTATATTGCAGTGTTGGTAAATAAAGAGCCAGCTCCTGCACGTTTGACAGCAGCGAGTGGTTTTAGTGCCGCCTACTGACACCCATTCATTATCTATAGAGAAACATATACTGTAGCTTCTTCCGAGAGGCAGCGGTTCCCTGATATGGGGAAGTGGTAAATGCACCACAACCTCATGGCCACTGTTAAGCTTAACTCTCAATTAGGCTGGTCAAATACTGTTCTATTTTTACATCAGGATAATTATTATTATTACACAGTATTTATATAGCACCATCATATTACACAGTGCTGTACAAAGTCCATAGTCACTAGCTGTCTCTCACAATCTAATGTCCCTACCATAGTCATATGTCATTAATGTAGTCAATGTAGGGAGAAGCCAATTACCCTAACTACATGTGGGAGTAAACCCACGCAGACACAGGGAGAACCTGCAAACTCCATGCAGATAGTGTTCTGGCTGGGATTCGAATTTGGGACCTAGCGCCGCAAAGACTGGAGTGCTAACCCCTGAGCCACCGTGCCCACGATAGGGTGTTTATGTTTTACCACTGTTGTGTACTTCACTCTGACATTGTCCCTTTCAGTGCTCAAACTATATTAAACTGGAGAAAAGGGCATTGTAGCAAAAAACAAAATCAGCTGATCTTTATTAATAGGCTTCTTTGACTCTTTTATGCCACTCCTTTAGTTGTCTTGGTTAACTGTGGATTTCAGTTCGGGGAAGAAGTGATTCATTATCCCACAAGGAATTATTACTGACCTCTCCAGCAGATCCCGTCTCAGCTGCTGTCCATAGGGTAATGTAATCAATTCAAGGCCTGACTTTACCCCCATAATCCTCTGCTGCTCCTTGGTCATCCCACAGATCCGAATTTCCTGTGAAAGTTGTAAACAGAAATTTACTAGCAGATGTTTGTTAGAAAGTGAAAACACTCCCAATAGCAAGGGAAACATTTCACATATGCTTTGGGCAGTATTGTTACTGTTTATGTTACTGTGCATATTCATATTCCTGATTTTTCTTTTAGTACGCTTTTGTTTGAGTTGGACAAAATTGTGCAATTTTTTTAGCCCAGCATAGTTTGACATCATAGGTACAAATTCTGGGCAGAAGAAAGCAACATGTGAATGCCATATTTAAGAAGGATCATAAACTATTATAAAACAAAAGATTTGAGATTTCAGGGAGGGTATATCAGGTTCCCAGTTTTATTTATGAACCTAGTTTTATTTGCTGGGGTAAATAGGCTGAACTCTGGGCACAAAACTTTTATTTAAATAGATTCTTCAGTAGCTGCGAAGGACATATTTTTACTTTTTGTGCACCATTGACCTTTTCAGATCTAGTGATTACCTTTGAAAAGCAATTGTGATATCAAAACTGTTTAGTGGGCCTGTGGGTAGACCCCAGCAGGCCCTCCAAATACAGGAAATCTGCAGGAATCTACAGAGGGAAATACAGGATCAGTCACCCTATGCAAGTACAGAGTTGACTTAACCAGTCTGTATTACAGGAAACTTTGGGACAAAAGATAATTGATGTTGGTTTACTGCACAAATAAAATATGCAAAGGGCACCAAGATTCAAGTAAAAAAATAAACATGACTTTTATATATTGTATTTATACAATGATTGTTTAGCCCAGATTTTAGCTATAAAGTGCCAGAATCTCTGCAAGAAACAACCAAATTTCCAATCACAGTCCTGTTGCATCTAGGGGTTACCATTACTAGAATGGTATTTACAAAAAAACGGTTGAAGTCATAATCTTTTTTCAATTTAGAATTTTTGAATTCCTAATTTCTGAATCAGAAATTTACAAAATCCTAATAGCAATACTACAGCCTTTGCTCAGTTTTGAGCAGTAATTCTTGTAACTTTTCACATGCTGTCCAGTATTGTACTGTATAGGTAGGTAAATTAGTATTATGAATTGGAAACCCCCATGATTGGAGACATAGCTTGTACTTACTTGGCAGTCTTCACGGAGAATATGGAGGGCGCTCTCTTTACAGTCTCTTTGACTAACAATCTCTTTCAGCTTGCGCAGAGCATTTGGCTCCAGAGGCTTATTTTCAGGTGACAATAGTATGGATTGAAATGTTTTTGGCTGGAAAGATGTTATGGTCTGAATCTGCGGCCTAATGAAACCGTCCTCATCTTCAACATTCTCCGATACCACATGGTCCATCCTGGAAAGTTTTGGTTTATGGTGCAGCTGACTGAGACGTTCAGCTCCAGAATGTTCTACATTAGTCCTTTCCTCCGGCGAATGAATCTGTTTGTATTTATTGCTGTCCGAATATACTGTCCTAGTTTTATCCATCTCTCTTTGGACCATTTTTGTTTTAGCAACTTCGGAATAAACCAGTTTATAGTTTTTAGAGTTGTCAAGTTCAAAATTACTCTTTGCTGATTGGATTACATCCGGGGACTTTTCTGAGTCCAAGAAACCAAAAGTAGTCTCAGTGGCTCGGGCCCGGTTCTTCCACCGTTCCTCCACCTTGATAGTGTCCACATATCTTCGAGAGGCCTCTGGGACACGAGGGACTAACTCACAATAGGTGTCCATACCATTGGGGGGGTCTGGAAGCAGCAGAGAAGGGGCCCGTATAGGCTTGGGAGGGGCTTTGGAGTGTAACTGACCATCTGAGCCCCTTAAGGCATTGTTCCCATCACAGTCCAGGGGCTGTACTGGTTGAAGTTTGGCTCTAAGGACCGGGTCACTTCCAGTTCTGAAAATAGGCGACAGTGGGACGGTGGATGTGTCTTCTGGAAACACCAATGTTTCGGCTGTAGCAGCTGGAAAATACAAGATGATGTAGAAGCATAAATGTTGTAATGTCAGATTAGGAGAGAACAGGACAGAAAACTGAAAGTGGAAAAAAACAATAATTACATTTTTTTATAGTTTTAAAGTCCAATATTGGAGGTTTAACTCTATGATAAGCTTCCAGAGCATCCAACCTTTTGTGGACTGTATGATTATCAATAACTTTAAATCCACCCTGATGCTCACTTGTGTGAGTGTTACAGCCTTTTAAACTTTATAAAAATGGTCAATTCCCTTAATGAGTTTGATAGAAGGATATTAACCCATCTCAGGGCAACTACATCTGACCATCCTCAGTCCTTAGCCTCTTGAGAGTCGTAAGCGGCACCCCTCTGGTTGTGCCATGGTTTGCCAGCTGCCATTCTAGTCTTTACCAAGCTTTAATCATACGAGAAGAGAGGTCATGGGAGAACAGACGTGATCATATTCATACCCCAAAAAGAAAAGCACCCTTTGCAGAAAGGAAAGAGCAAAGTAGAGAAATCCATCACAGGCAAAGGGGCATAAAAAGGGCCAATAATTACATTGCTAAAAATATAATTAGGGTATTTATACCTACACTTAGGGAAGGGTATGCTGTATTTATCCTACCATCCATCCCACCATCCATATACTGCTTTACTATTTACCTGAGAGCAGGTTGCTGTCAGACTGAGCACTTTGTAATGGTATTTCCTTTAAGATATCCAGATTTCCAGGGTGGCTCCCAAACCTGTCTTTGGTCCTGGTTGGATATAGGTGCAAAAAACAAAAAATGAGGAATCATTTCTAAGCAATGTGTGGGAAAATTTTCAGCAAGGTGCACAAGGGAGGGAAACCAAAGTGCATTGTAGGTGAGAGATGATATTACAGAGGTACATTGTTGTTTTTCATTACTTATGAATTAAAAATCACATGGGTATCCTAAAAGCAACAAATCATATATACTCCTGCAATGAAATATCAGTGTTGGTAATAATTGGAGGTTTAACAGCAACTGATGGGCAGTTTTTGACGGGTTTGTACCTGAGCAAGCTGTTATCTGTCACATGCAGACTACGTCTGTTTTCTTTGTTTGCCTTCTGAGATTCATGCCTCTCCCGCACCACGCTCAGAGGCACCGTCCTGTTGACAGGATTCTCTATGACTGCCCCCGAGGTTTCAGACACCGCCTTCTTATCGCCAACATAAGATCGTACAAGAGCGGGAATGTTATCAAACTGGTCCTGCTCCAGCTGGTAGAGGGTGCGCGAGACCCCTCGTCTAGGACGCAAGTTGATGGCAATGATCTTGAAGTGCAGAACCATGTTGGAAGTAACACAACTTAAGACATAATCTCCAGGAGAGGAGAGCGAGTCACGAATGAGAAAATCACCATCTTTCTGTAAGAGCTTCTCTGCTTCCTGAAAGAAATCAAACATCGAGATATCAGTGTAAGCTATAGGAAGGCCCAAACTAAGAGAATTAATGAGAAAACAAGGTGTAACATAGAAGATTTTTTCCAAGGTAAATTCTGTCTGAACTTAGAACTATTGTCATGCTGGCAACAAGGTTGGCTCAGTGGCCAGCACTCTAGCCTTTGCAACAATAGAATCCTAGGTTCTAACCTTGGCCCAGACACTATCAGCATGGAGTTGCTATGTTTTCCTGATGTTTGCATGCAGTTAGGTCAATTTGCTTCCTTTCAGATCTGGCTTTACATTGGAATAATGACATAAGACTATAGTAGGGACATTAGATTGTGAGCCACAGAAGGGGTGCCCCACACAACTACCATTAGGCTGCACTTACTTGGCGGGAGAGCGGTCCATGGTACCATGCATGACTTCTCAAATCCTCGCTGCTTAGCTTCAACTCTTCCTCCAGCTCTTTTTTCAGCATTTCTGTCGGAGATGGCATATCTGTACCTGAAAGATTATTTCATTTCTAAAATCATGCAAGCAAACAGTTACAATGCCCATTATCTTCCTAGAGCATCTTTCCTTTTTTTGGCTTATGAATAGTTTTTCCTGTATAGTGTGACTCCCATTCTCTAGAACAACAACAATGTCCTCCGGGGATTCCCAGCTCCACCCCCTGGCCTGTCTGTAAACCACAACATAGCTCCCCTAAACTGCATAGATTATGATATTGTCATACAGTTTCAGGAGAGATTTTGCCAGCCCAAATAGAAAAGGATAAAACAATATAAAAAAGCATTTAATGATCTTTCAGTGGGAAAATATACGTAAAAAAAGCCTCTCTGCCTGTAACAGTTCACTGATTCCGTTCTACATTTTCACTCACTACTCTAAAAAGCCACTTTTCTGGTTTTCCAGATCACTGGTCTGGAAACTGATGCACTATGAAAGGTTTTATATAACCTGAAAAGAGCTTTATCAATGTAGAGGAAACACAAAAAAAGAGCAAAATGGACCCAAAATATTCATGTGCCATGCAAACTTTGCTGCAAGCCAAAAATAGAGACTGGCTACTGGCTGCTGCACTTTACAAATCACCAGTACTGCTTGCGCTGCCTTATTAAGTAAAGTAAGCTTGGCTGTATATGCTCTGTCTATATGACTGGTGTATGTGTGTATGCAGATTTATATTTTAGTGCCAGCTGCTGCTGTGGATGTGGAATGTAGCTGGGTACAGTTAGGGGCCTCTGGTACTGGAGGGTTCACTGCCTGTTCCAGGGGAAGAATTTAGGGTTTAGCTAAATCAGCAAAATAGATGCCGGGATCCACCTGTTCCTTAGGGCTAAAAAACAGCAGTCAAATGCGTGAATATATATAGGACTGCTCCTTCCTTTATCTAATGCTTTCTCCTGAAATACTCTGCACTGATAGAGGATTCTGCTCTTTCCTCTAATTCTTTTTTCCTAAAAAAAAACTTTTTATTTCTGGAGGACTCTATTCCCTTCTCTCTCCAATTCTTCACTCCTGAAATACCCTGCAATACTGGAGGACTCTGCTCCTTTCTCTATAACTCTCCTCTCCTGAAATACTCTGCCCTGCTGGAGGACTCACTCTGCTCCTTCCTCTATAACTCTCCTCTCCTGAAATACTCTGCTGGAGGACTCTGCTCCTTCCTCTGTAACTCTCCTCTCCTGAAATACTCTGCTGGAGGACTCTGCTCCTTCCTCTGTAACTCTCCTCTCCTGAAATACTCTGCTCTGCTGGAGGACTACGCTCCTTCCTCAATGTCTCTGCGCTTCTGGAGGTCTCGTCTCCTTCTTCTATCTAGCACTCCTCTTCTGCAATTCTTGGTTCCTATTAGAAGAGTTTACTTCTATCAATTTTCTTGTCACTTCTTTAAGTCACTTCTTTAAATCAGAGAACATAGAGGACTTATTTCTACATTTCCAGGACATAAGGGCACAGAAATGAGAAAAGCACAGGTAGCAGCGGCTCATTCTAACGGAGTGCCCCACCCAATTTCTTTACCTGTTAAGCATCCAATCCAGGTATCCTCGTCCTTGTATATAATCAGGAGCAGCGTAGAACCATTGCCAACAGTTCCGTAGTCCCCGCTGGTGACATTAGAAAGTCCAGGAAGACAAATCCTCCTAGTACCTGGTCCACGCCAGGTAGTGGGTGCAGCTGCTGTTCCTGTTGGTTCAATCACATTCCATTGTCAGACTCTTAATCATTAAACCCTCAGAAATCCAGAGAGGAAGCCACACCTCGCCGGCGTCACCAATCACACTGGGCCAGATATAAGGCAAGTCCAGGCACACTGCGAGGAATGTCAGTAAGGAAGACACATTCCTTGAAAATGCACACGTTACACACGCCAAGACACGTCCCCCTTCAGCACATGCAACCTGTAGAATCCCTATCCCAGAATCGGCAACACCCCGTGTGTCATTATTAATGTATACAAAATCTATTAATAACCTGAGACTGCAAGGTGCTAAAAACCAGAGGATCAGGGAGTTAGCCTGGGGGCAGCCATTTTGTTTGTTGGGCACCAATAACAAAAAGGTCCTACAGGCTTCTGCAGGATGCATGTTAGTACATCTGGCAGCAGTACAGACAAATCTATTTGTATTATATTATATTGTATTATGTTATCTGTAACAATTGCTGACAATGAAGGTTGCATTGTGAAGGGTAATTTGTATCATGTCATATGTAAGTCATACTTTTATATTCTAGCAGGCTAATAATATATAAAGATTTACAATTGCTCCTTTATTTACTGTTTATTTACAGTTCAGACAATTATAATTCGTCATTTTGAAATCACAGCCGTGAAAGATGGAATTTGATTGGTTGCCTTGGGTTACTGCATTCTTAAAAGAAGACTTTGTATCTACCTGCATTCCACCTGTCACACAAAAGCTAAATACTGGTGCCTGGGGCCATGAAATATCACCTATAGCTCCGGGGCTTCTGAAGTTATTTGAGGTATTTAGAATTATCTGTGTGCCATTGTGCACATATTGTATACAGTACATTGCAGTTTACCAATAATCTAAACTGAATTCCAGGCACAGAAACTTTCATTTAATTAAATCCCTTAATAACTAAAGGAGATTACCAGTGCTGAAAGGGGCAATGTTGGAAGGGACCTGGGGGCGGGCGGATACAAGACCAGGCACCCTGCACGAGGACAGAACGCAGCAGTGACCGGTCTTTATTACAGGAAGCTCCTGCACAGAGGTAAAGTTTCCCGCTGGTTCACACAATAGGTTCAAGTAATATCACACAATGTTTGCTTATCCCAGAGTTCATTTTTATGACTTATTAACAGTATTTAAAAAATGCTGAACAGTGCAAACCATAGAACAAACATTGCCATTCTTCATATGCCTTGTGTGCAAATAGAGACCTGCACCTGCAACCCTGGGGTGCAATAAAAGGGGTCCATTGAGGATGTCATGTCTCTTTCTGGTCAAACCGGTTTGGCAGCCTATAGACTCTGTATTGTTATTGAAAGAAGAATTATACATAGCATTTTATATATTTGCCGAGACATATTTGAAAGATAGTGTTATATAGAGAGTTCTATTGAAATTCAAAGTCCATATTTTAAAAAGGGGCTTGTTTCTGATGATCAGACTTCTAAAATTGGACAATAGTTGTACCCAAATTACTCTGAAGTGATTATCAGAAACTCCAATCTCTTGAAAAGAGTACTAATGGCCAATTTTTAAAACTGCTTATCCCCACTTTTTTGTAGTGATAATTGCCCCTAGACTTGTACACACGTGCAATCTTTCACGATCCTTTCCAACGACAAAAGACTGCATGATGCATAAAGGAGCGCTGTACATACAGCACCATTCTGCGCTATAGAGGGGGGGGGGGGGAACGACAGATCGGCACCCAGTTGTGCTCCCCGCTTCACTTTCATTACTATCGTTCCTCGTCCTTGGATCAGCAAGAATTGATCCATGAACAACGGATGACAAGTGCCAGATTCCGATATCAGCTATTATTGGATAAGAATCATCTGATGTGTGTAAGTAGCCCTAGGGTATGTACACATGTCAGAAGATTGTTGTCCAAGATGAACAGTCATGCTGGTCTCAGATGAAAACCTGACGTGTCCCCTGACTTCATCCATCTATCTGCTTTGCTGGAATTCTATAGAGGAGAGCGCAGCAGGGTGCTTCTTACTCGTCCTCCCCTTTCCATAGAATAGAACAACACTAATGTGTGTACAGCACTCATTCTTTCATCTTCTTTTAGCAAAAGTGATCTGATATGTGCACCTAGCCTTAAACTGCAACTACTTATCGCTCATTCCTAGCGAGGGGGACCCTCTACAGACAGCCAGAGCAGGTGTACAAACCTGGGCACTCTTGCTGTCCTTAAAATAAGCTGAAGATACTGCAGACCCAAATTCCTACTTCGTATGCTCGGTGGCTTGTATTGCTGGACCTTACCATGGTCGTATTGACGTAGAGGCCAGCCGGAGGAACCACAACATATGACTGGACAATAGGAAATCGACACTCTTTGCAGAGAGCCCTTTAATATAAAGCTTTATATTAATGACAGATTTCTTTCAAGCTCTTCAAATATGTTTCAGTTCTGATTTACAATCTGCTTTAAGTCTAACATCATTTGAGGCTCTCCCTCATTGGTAAAAGTTAAAAATGTTTGCTAAGTTAGGCTCACTTACTACAAAGTTTTGCAGATTTGTTCTAGATCAGTGAATATAAAGTATTGATATCAAAGCGCCAGCATAGGAGCCAGGCAAGTAGCATTGTTAAAATTCAGGGTTGGCAGCAGCAGTATTTATTATTATTATTATTATTATGAATAATAAACTGGATTTATATAATGCCAACATATTACACAGCGCATACATGAACATGTATGTACATTAAATAGGGAGTGCAAATGACAGAGGAATACAGACAGTGACACAGGAGGTGGAGAGGACCCTGTCCCGAAGAGTTTACATTTCAGGATATTCAATTCAGGTTAATTTATATACACCAATGCAAAGATCAGGTTTGTAAATTAGCAATGGTGTAATCTCCAGGGCGGATGGAAGCTGAAAGACATCCTGTTATACAGAAATACATAGGCTGCCATTGATGACTTGTCTGAAAATGCTGTTATCCTGGTCCGCTGTATTCAGTCTGTCTCAGCCATTTACAACAAGGAGCATGCAGCCCACATTTCTGTCTTTTCTTGTTCCAGGTGTGCAGACAGTCAGGTACTATTACCTATTACCTCCAGTACTGGGTTCCAAAAAGTTTAATGCAGACAATTTTAAGAGTTACAACTACAAGAGGGTCAGGGAAGGAGTTTTATATACAATTTGATGACATGGGATCTAAACTCCCCAGGAACAAGCACATAATATATAAGCCTGCGGCATGCATGTGGTTTCTTGCTCCGAGTAGCCTCCCCTATTTCTATATGCCCCCTTGTAATAAAACTCTCATGCCTTACCTTGTGCTGGGGTCCCAAGGTGGGCCAATAACAGTCAGGGTGCAGCTTGTAACAGTATGTTGTAGCTGTGCTGGCCAGTTCCTCCCTTTCCTGAATGCCTCCCCTATTCTGTCACCAGGAATGCAGGAGGCAGGGCCATACAAGCAAACACAGCCAGTGACCCAACATCTGTGGACACAGCAGGTAGCAGAGACACCTCATTCTCCTCCTGTGTCACCTGACTGAGGCTGCATTTCATATTTGCGGAAACAATCACTGTCTGAATTGTGATTACTAATACCCAAACAAAAGTGGTGATAATGTTACCAAAGATTGCTTCTTTGAAAACCAATGGTGTGGGCTCCTTATTCTTTACCTATACCTCCAGGACCAGAGGTTGCTATTATTATTTAAGGTGCAAAAATAACAATAAAATCCTTAGGATTTGTACAGGGTAGCACTGCCTATCCCCATGGTATTTCAGTTTTAAGCCAAGCTGCATATTTTGGGTAGTAGTCATACCACACAGCAATCCTGTGGCTGGTGAAATCTTACCAGTGCTGGGTAGAACAATACTCGCCAGTTTCCATGTTTATTCCCTCGCTGGTGACTGTTGCATTTTTGTCTGCCTTGGTCAGCAGCAACATAAGGAATCGGGAGTCATTTTCCTAAAGTTTGATCATTTCTGTTCAAAGTTGTCGCAATAGACTAGTTTGCTGGTTTGATGTGACATACCTGGTTGGTCTGAGACTTGTTGCTGATGCTAGAATACACCTGCTTACAGGGACAATCTGGAGACCTGGGACCCACCAGAACAAACAGATTTTCTTGCATAGTTGCAGCACCAGGGAGGGTTAGGTAACCCTCTAGTAGGGCACAAAAAGACTACATTTGGGGGGGTAAATAGGTAGGACCCACCAGTGATTTTTTTTCCAGTCTTCTAGTGGGCCAGTCCAACCCTGCCTGCTGGTGATGCTGGAACTGACTTGGTGATGATATTCAGATTTGATTGACTTAATGGTGATGCTGGGACTCTGATCTGCTGGCCATTCTGGACGATGGTGGAATGCACTTGCTGGGGGGACTTTAGAACACTGGTGATCCAAGAACAAACTTGCTGGTGATCCTGGAACACAACTGCTAGTGATCCATTCCAACACTTTCTGGTGATCCTGGATCATACCTAAAAGTGTTGCTGAAACAAACCTACTGATGGAACGCCCTCCTTGCTAGCCGTATCATTTCTCTGGTTACTGGATAGCATTAAAAGCTAATAAAATGCTTGCACTTGTTGCCTGTAATTGCTTTTTAACCATCGTCTCATTCTTTAAATATATTTCCAGGTTAATCTCATGCATTAGGAAGGCCTCTGTGTTGTGAACACAATTCCTTTTTTATGATGATTTATCAGCGTCACGCCACCATTAAACTCCACTCATCTTTATTAATCTCTCTTATTAAATGCCCTTTATATAAAACGGGAGCCCTGGTGATTTAGCCTCGTGCACCCGGAGACGTTCAATGAAGCCAATAAACACATTTCTGCTGCAGGATTTCTACTTGTAAAGCAATTTTAATGGAAGAAATTGTATCCCAGCCTGACAGCTATGGGAGCTGAGCTCTAATTGGGCTATAATGCCACCTAGTGTTCTGATAAATTATGGTAATGGAGGTGACATTTAAAGGGCATTTAAACCCAGGAAGAATAATTGGAAGATAATCACGCTTTGTGTTCCTTAGATGTGCTGCTGCTTTATTTTGCTTTTGTCATTTATTTTCAGGTGGTTGTCCTATTTTCCTGTAAACAGTGATTTGCCCAGACTCACCGGTCTCATCATTGGCCCAGATTCACCGGTCCCATCATTGGCCCAGACTCACCGGTCTCATCATTGGCTGAACACACTGGTCTTATCATTGGCTCGGGCACACCGGTCTCATCATTGGCCCAGACTCACCGGTCTCATCATTGGCCCAGACTCACCGGTCTCATCATTGGCCCAGAATTGGCCCAGACTCACCAGTCTCATCATTAGCCCAGACTCACCGGTCTCATCATTGGCCCAGACTCACCAGTCTCATCATTGGCCCAGACTCACCGGTCTCATCATTGGCTCAGGCACACTGGTCCCATCATTGGTCCGGACCCACCGGTCTCATCATTGGCCTGGACCCACTGGTCTCATCATTGGCCCAGATTCACCGGTCTCATCATTGGCCCAAACTCACCGGTCTCATCATTGGCCCAAACTCACCGGTCTCATCATTGGCTCAGATTCACTGGTCTCATCATTGGCCCAGACTCACCGGTCTCATCATTGGCTCAGATTCACCAGTCTCATCATTGGCCCAGACTCACCGGTCTCATCATTCGCCCAGACTCACTGGTCTCATCATTGGCTGAACACACCGCTCTCATTGGCTCGGGCACACTGGTCTCATCATCGGCCCTGACCCACTGGTCTCATCATTGGTCCCGGACCCACCATTCTCGTCATTGGCCCAGACTCATTGGTCTCATCATTGGCCCGGACCCACCAGTCTCATCATTGGCCCAGACCCGCTGGACTCATCATTGGCCCCATCACTGCCATATCTGGCCTTCCTAAATCTGCCCATACATATTACTCTGTCACAATCATTATTCATATGATTGTGTTTTTGTGTTAATATTATTGTGTTATCATTTCTGCACTTTACTTCAGTTTCTCTCCTTATTTTAGCAGCTGGCACCAGGTAGAAAGGCTGTTTGAAGAAGACCTGTCATTGAGTGATGATGGAAGCTGCCATTGCTGGTTGTATGGTATCCAGCCTCCCTGGTTGGTGTTGTACTCCTCCTTTAATCTCTTCTGATTCCCTGACCCAGAATGAGTATACAGCTCAGGTGTTCAGTAACTGCGTTACCTGTATGATTGTTTCAGGTGTGTGACTGCATCTACTGACACCAACACATCAGATTTATATCCAGAGAAACAGCATTCTGTACAGCAATAGAAGAACACATCATCAGTAAGTGACATGTCCTCTTTTTTCCTTTAATTTAGTGTCACTACTCCATCTTGAAACTGCTTATAATCCAGCAAAACAAAGCACAAGATTGGTGTTAGGTTTGCACTTGGACTCCATATAATTTCATCTATCTGGTGCCGATCCTTTATGGAATGAAAGTGGCGTAGACCAGCGAGCTACTCGCACCCTTCTGACCAGTGACCCCCATTGCTAGTGAATTGGAGCAGGGGGGTCCTGGCTGTATATGTGACAGTGATGCTATAAAGAGAAGCCTAAAGAATTGTTGTAGGAAGATTGCTGAATGCATGGAGGTTTTAAAATGTGGCCACAAGTGGTACAATATCCGTCTATAGGTGAGCCTTAAAGTGCGCCTGTCACAAATGAAATATGTAGGATTGCATTGGTGTGCCTGGTTATCATGCTGCTGCTCAGCAAAGCTACAAGAATGTGAACTTATAACATCTGCAGACAGCATGATAATGAAAGCCATCTTTCGGGAAACAGTTACTGTAGGTTTTATGTTTTGTACTGAATGCTTGTAAAGTGGACCTGTCATGCAAATGCAATGCACAGCTCCTAGTGTGCTCTGATGCTTCTTCACTACCCTGTCAGCAGAAAAGAGGGAAGCAAAACTCCAGCCTAGTGATGCCATTGTGGCTAACACTTGCAGGTTTTGGAGTGCTGGAAAAACATCAATCAGCTTTGGCCCTCTGTGAAATTGGCTCCAAAGTACCCAGAACACCGACCTCCCTGTACTTAGATTTTATGAGACAGGTTCTCTTTGAGCTGACCCTAGAAAGATGCATCCAGTAGCTGCCTGTGTGATCCTACACTTATGTTTTCTGCTTACTGCTCTTCTCCCAGTGCCAAGTTATGCAGTAGGATATGTGCAATATATTAACCAGACACCAGAGGGCAGTGTTGTCCCAGCTTTGCTGTTTGCCAATAGAAACTAATCAGACTCACAACAGAAAAGTTAGATTTAAAGGGGGGCTCCACACTCATATTCCAGCTTTGCATGGTTGCAGGTCAGTCCAATGCTAAACTGACCTCTTAAAGGTCTAAGGGCTAGAAATCCTTACTATTTCTGCTTGCAATACAGAGCTATATGCTTGCATGACCCTCCCTTGTTGTATTATGGGACAGTGACACCTTTATTGTGGCCGTGTTAACGCTTGAGAAGTATCCAATGCCAGCTGGTAGAAAAAGTGAGCCTTAAGCCTTTCTTGATTTCTTTTTTAGCTTTGGATACATTAAGGAAAGATAAGAGCATTGGGGACACAAAAGGAAGTGAAATCCCTTCTCCGGCAGTTGTCACCAAATAAATATCACCATTGGAAAATTTCTATTCCTGTTCAGGTAATAACTCCAAATCTTTTACAATTCGCCAATTAATTTCATGTTTTTTAAAGAATTCCAGCCTAGCTATCCTCTAATGAATACATTTGACTCTGAAAATGGAAGAGTTAATTTTCAAAAGCCATTTTGTGTCTGCAGCGCTCGGGGTCACTTATTGTCTCTGTTCATTAAGCCGCCTAATATTAAACTTGTCGCTGTGACCGGAAGGGCTGAGACCCCAAGACGGTAAAGAAAAAAAAAAATTGAAAATGCCATTTTGATGCGCCAGGACAGGGTTTTAATTTTCTGCTTGTCAGAATGTGACACTTCACATATTTTTCTATTCTGCTCCCCCTCCTTGATCCCGCTGCTAAATTTAAATACACCCTCCCCCCGGGACCAACTGTCCTCTTGCGTGATAAGAAAGAGGACCTCAAGGGCAGTTTGTCATTCTGAGCCAACTGGGGGGCAGATAGGTCAAGGCTTGGCCACTAGGGGGCGTTTGTTCAGGCTGCACACAAGCAAGACCAGAGCTCTGTGCAGATGCAAATGTGATAACCCAAGGATGCCTAATGGAAGGGGATTACAGATGTGCACAGAGACATTTTATTAGCATTATGGGTTACTGAATTTTGCTCTTGCTTTGTTAAATAAGTCAGATTTGTTGTAAATTGATGTTAAATATTATGCAAGCATGGGCATAGTTAGAAGACACTGAACCCCACTATTGTATGTCCCCTTGTTACCCCTGCAAAAACATTAAGGGGACAGCAGCCCTTGCAGCACCTCTATCTGTCTGCAGCTCTCTACATTCTGTGTATCTTCCCCATTCACCCACCTCATCTAGACAGCTGCACCATTCCCAAACCAAAATTTGGGGGACCAGGCAGGGTGGTATTAATGCCACCTGCCTTCAGCACAACATACTGATAATGAAAAACAGAAGCAATGATAAAATATAAGTTCATAAATTATTCAAGGCTCAGGTCTATGTGAACCCCCTTCTGGCCCTGGACCCCAGAGTAACTGCACCCCAAGCCACTGGTTGCAAATGACAAGTCTTGTATGGTGTCATTCCTTATTGGTCAGTAAGGCCCTCCTTTGTTCTGAGCCCCTTATTGGTGAATGTGGCTGCACCTGACATTAGAGAACCAACAGAAAGGACTGGAAGGTCGTAGGGGGCAGTTATGATGATTTTACCCCATTTTAACATGCATTTCTTTACCAATCTGAATTGCCCTGCTGTGTGGCAGAAAAAATATTATTATTACAAAGTATTTATATAGCACCATCATTTTGCGCAGTGCTGTACAAAGTTGATAGTCAAGTAACTAACTGTTCCTCAAAGGAGCTCACAATCTAATGACCCTACCATAGTCATATGTCATTAATGTATTCTGAGGTCAATTTATGGGGAAGCCAGTTACCTAACTGCATGATTTTGGGATGTGGGAAGAAACCCACGCAGACACAAGGAGAACCTGCAAACTCCATGCAGATATTATGCTGGCCGAGATTCAAACCTGGGACTCAGTGCTGCAAAGGCCGGAGTGCTAACCACTGAGCCACCGTGCTGCCCAATGCAATATTACTGTGTTGGCTTTAGTTTTCCCCGTGCCAATAATTCAATGACCCACAGCCGATTCTCTTTGGCGTAGATATAGATTAAAAAAGCCTTTTGAATGGCTCCATAATGACTTAGGTCTTTCCCACCTGAAGCCGAAAGACATTTCAAGCTGTGGAAGACATCCGCTTAATTCCACATGGTCGATTTCTGGACGGAATGCCGCACAAAATTCTCCGAACCACCACATTTATGGGCAGCATTGAGGTGAAGGACGCACAGCAGACATTGTGGGTTTACTGAGCGTAAAAGAAGAATTTTAGGCTATAAAGGTTGACGTGGGCAGAGAGGATTCTGGGAAACGTGGCTGCCTGTCAGCCAGCAGTGAGTAGGATTTATCGGAGACTGCAGCACCCGCTCCCGCCTCCCTCCCTTTGGCTGCCCAGCGCTCGCTGTTGTGTCTGGCACATGCTGGGCACAGGGGGAGGATTTCAGCGCATTAGCCATCCTGCGTCTCTCGCTTCTCCGGAGAGCAGGGAGAGGATAGCGGCTGGGGAAAGACAGGGACTGTCGTCAGATACTGCGGCAGGCTCCGTTCAGCAGACACTGGCAGCCTGTGGGCACTGAGGAGGAGGGAGGAGGTGGGCAGACTGGGGCTTGCACGGTCTGCCGCTGTCACACATCATAATCATCCGCTCACTCTGTGACCTTTTCACATGACACCCGTCCAGGGACGTTGGCGCCTGATTTCTGACCCTCATGGACTTGTCACTGTACCAAATTGTTGTAAAAGGAAAATGTATATATAATGACAGGGGCATTGCTACCAGCCATGAATAATTAGCTGAATAATGGAGCGGAGGGGCTCCTTGCAAAAAAATCTGAAAATGCTTTTTTCTTTATCCTTCTGCCTTTGATAGGCAATCTCATACAATACAGAGAGAATGTAAAAACACAAAATATAACAAAAAGAAAGATAATATATGAATATTACATGCCCTATATAGTACCCAACACACCCTGCGTCATTTGTTGTATCTTAAATCTCATGCAGCCTTATTGCTGTCACTTTCTGCCTCCTGGCATTTCTCACGGTGGGTTCTCTGATTTACATGATTGTGCCATCTTTTAAATGCCTCAGTCTAGAAAGTTGGCCCCGGATGATGGCTGGACAAAGATGGCCATCTGGAGATGACACAATCTTGGTGCTTGTGTAGTTCTTGGCTGTCTTCATAAATGTCAAAAAATGCTGCAGCATTCTGTTACAGAATCAGCTGTGGTTTCAATCTCTCCTATTCAAGAGAATAGGAGCAGCTGGGATTTGTTTTTTGCATTGCAGCTTTAGGAGGTCATGACACAGTTTGCAAAAGTCACCTGTCACCTATAGCTGCACTGATGTGACCTGAAAAGAGCTGCACAGCAGCCAAGTCATGTTACCCCCATGTTGTATTTCCCAGTTGTGTCATCGACAATTATTTGTGAAACAAGTCTATAACTAGGGCTGTATGCACGGAGAGTAATTATGGGTCACTCAGGGGTATCTAGAAATTACCCAACCCCCCCATCTCTAATTTTGCTATATGAGGGGTGAATGTGCTCCCAGACTCAGGTGATTGCATCCAACTGACTGATTGCTCTGATTATTCCAGCTGTGTTCCCGACAACCTGAAGTATTGCTGGGGGAAGCAGAGAGGGTGAATGGACCTGAATGTGTCCCCTCCAGAGACAACCTGCGCTTCACACACAGGTGAGAAATGCACTGCGTGTAAACTGCAATTATTATCAATAAACAGGATTTATATAGCGCCAACATATTATGCAGCGCTGTATAATAAATAGGGATGTGACTGATAAACCTTCTCCTGGTACTCCAAACCAGAACTGAAGATAACTAATGTCTGGGCTTACATACCCAATGCATTGTCACCGCTCATGTGGGCAATAGGTAGGGGCAACGTTTGTACTCAGAAGTCACAATTTGCATTGCAGGGCCCCAGGGCTCAGTCAGCTATCTATAGCGTCTGCCGGAGTTCTAATATTTACTAAGTCTAACAGATCTCCTGTGTTTTGTCCTCATTAAATCCTTGTATCCTTGTGTGTATCCCTGTGTGTGTGTGTATATCTGTGTGTGTGTGTGTGTATATCTGTGTGTATATCTCTGTTTATCCCCGTGTGTATATCTCTGTGTGTATGTATCTCTGTGTATATCTCAGTGTATCTGTGTATCCCCGTGTGTATATCTCTGTGTATCCCTGAGTATATATCTCTGTGTGTGTATATTTCTGTGTGTATCTGTGTATCTCTGTGTGTATATCTCAGTGTATCTGTGTGAATCCCTGTGTGTGTATCTCTCAGTGTATCTGTGTGAATCCCTGTGTATTTATCTCTGTGTATCCCTGTGTGTGTATATCTATGTGTATCCCTGTGTGTGTATCCATGTGTGTATATCTCTGTGTATCCTTGTGTGTGTATATCTGTGTGTGTGTATCTCTTTGTATATCTCCGTGTGTCCCTGTGTGTGTATGTCTTTGTGTATATCTCTGTGTATCCCTGTGTGTATCTATATATGTTTAGTTACATATACAGTCGCTTCATTTTTGGGGTCAGGTTTATTGTTACCCCAGCATGCTTGATTGTTTTTATTATAGCTAAGATTTTTTTTCAGATGAAATTACCCCAGAAGTAAACTTGAAGAAAGGAATGTAAGTTGTGCAGTTATATGTCAGATGTCATTTTTCTACCTGAAACATCATGTGTATTCCGAGTGATGTCACTGGTCTCTAGTGATTGGATAGGCTGCACTCTCAGTTATGTCACTGGTCTCTAGTGATTGGATAGGCTGCATTCCAAGTGATGTCACTGGTCTCTAGTTATTGGATAGGCTGCACTCTTAGTGATGTCACTGATCTCTAGTTATTGGATAGGCTGCACTCTCAGTGATGTCACTGGTCTCTAGTGAATGGATAGGCTACATTCTCAGTGATGTCACTGGTCTCTAGTTATTGGATAGGCAGCACTCTCAGTGATGTCACTGGTCTCTAGTGAATGGATAGGCTACATTCTCAGTGATGTCACTGGTCTCTAGT
>NC_092863.1:5452494-5507361 GCF_032062135.1 Pyxicephalus adspersus | reverse complement strand
ATTGGATAGGCTGCATTCTCAGTGATGTCACTGGTCTCTAGTGATTGGATAGGCTGCATTCTCAGTGATGTCACTGGTCTCTAGTGATTGGATAGGCTGCATTCTCAATGATGTCACTGGTCTCTAGTGATTGGATGGGCTGCATCTCCAGTGACATCATAGGCCTGTAGTAAATAATTAGGCCATTCCATTTGCTATCTGTATGCTGAACTTTATTTTTAGTTGGTAATTAGCAGTCCACACACCAGAGTGAAATAGTTACCATCTTGTTAAAGAAATGGAAAATTTCTGCATTACCGTTTATGCCCAAACCTTACCGTTCAATATAGTTTTCTGTATTTTAGCTACAAAGTTGACATTGATTCAGACATCCCTTATTTGTGTTGTTTGCTTCCTGAAAGCTGAGAAGGATTCCTCTAAAGTTAAATAATCGATAGGTCATTTCTTTTCATGTTCAATATTAAACAGTAGAAAGGCGTGTACCTCCAGGCTTTGCATGCGCCACCAGACTTGAGGATAAATATATATGTGTGTGTGTATTTAGCCTTTTCCTCGTCTTCAGTCAGAACAGAAAGGAAACTATTTCCTATAAAACACATCAGCAAAATCTCTTCGTGCTGAGCGCAAAGTAGAGGAACTTCTAAGAGGCCCAGAACACAGACAGAAATTTCAATTGCTCTTCTCTTCAAAACCTTTTATTGACCGGCTGAAGACTGGAGGAAAAGACAGAGACTGCTTGTGTTTGAGATCATCTTTAATTAACATTTTGGAAGAGATGGCCGGGTCCTTGAGGGACTTTCTGTTCAACTTTGGTGTATTGCCTGTAGGAGTTAAAGAGAACCTGTCGCAGAACTTTTTGTTAAGGGCTATGAGGAAGTTTATTTAAAGGATTTGTAGTTCTTTACAGTCACTGTTGTGATTTGTAAAGCTCGGACAATTGGGAGAGGGACACCACATCCTCAGTTAGGGAATGCATTGAACAGTGTGCTGATTGGATAATGAAAGGGCAGCAGGAAAGTCATCAACAGTACCCATTCTGCTCTCACCTCCCCCATGTGCATTTTGCAAGGGTTGATTGGCTTAAAAATTACATGGGGGAACCTTTGAGATACTTTTAGGTCTTTAGGAAACCCCTGCTATAATTACTATATCCACAGCTCACTGTATATTATCATGGTGGTCAGTTGGAAGAATGTCACCCTTACAGATAGCCAAAAAGATCATTGGTGTCACTTAAAATGAGGTGCAAATTGCTCAGGAAGGAAACCCCAACAATCTCTGGAGGAACTTTGGTTAAAAAACGCTGACCTAGGCCCAAACACATAGAACGTTACCATTCCCTTTATCCTCCCACACAGATTTTAGTGGTACCTGCAAAAGAGGAAAGAGCTACAGTATAGCATTGGCAAGGTGAGTATCAGTGGGTTCCGGTGCATGGAGAAGAATACTCTTTAAAGAGTACCTGTCCTGGCAGAGACTTGAAGTCTGTCCTAGATGGCCTCTTCTATGCTAATCTGATGGTTTCAATGCTTCCAAAGTCTCCAATCCTGAGCAAACCTGCAGGTCGGGAGCTTTTACTTCACTTGCTGCATACCTATTTGGTTTCAAAGGCTATGGATACCAGAATGTTAGTATGACCGCTTAATATTTGCATGAAGATGTTGCCAGTGGTAGCAATCATACCAATAATGGTGTTGGGTTCTATAAAGTAATGCACAACTTAGACTGGATTCAGACCTTTGCGGTGCATTATATCTCACATTAATGTGTGTTGACATAAGGCAGCCATTCTTTTTTAATTGCCTGCCACCTTTTAATAAACCCACACCTTTTATTTCTATGCATTAAAATTGATTCACATTTGATAGAACACAGGTCGTTGTGGTGCTTTGCATGGCACAACATCAGGTTTGGAGTGTTACCATGCATTTCCACAAAGGTATCGTAAAGTTTGAATCCATTTTAGCGAATTTTATTTCAGGTTCAATGAACGGTTTTATAGTAACTGGAAATAGGGCGATTTTTGGGAAGCATTTACTCCCCCTACAGATTCCTTTCACCCCATGCACCTTACTCTTTATAGCACCCATTCTCCAAGGCCAATCACTTTTCATATAAAGGCCCCTTTTACCCAAAGCAATGTGTATGATATATATATATATATATATATATATATATATATATATATGGTGTTAGGGGGGTCAGGTCCTTCTTCCCATCATTTTGGGTGGGTGGGGAGAGGGGGGTAGAGCAGCCACTGACCAGGTAATAAAAGCTCCAGGTAATGTAAGTCAGTTGAATTGTGAATTTTGCACCACCCCAGTATTTGCTTTATAGCAGACCTCCCAAACAAGGTCATAACTTTTCCATTTATATATGTGATGATGGGGCTGCGGTTCCCAGCAGCGAGGAGGTTAATACAAAATCTCCACATCTGGGGGTGAGCAGGAATCCTGCGCCGCTATTTTATTTCCACGAACAGTAATTTTCCAAGCGTTTTGACTTGTCGGAGAGAAGTGTTAAACACTCCGCCTGGAGCTCCACTTCAATCAAAGCTCGGCTTTACTAACCTTTAATGTGATAATGTAAATAGGAGGAATATGAAGCTGCAGGCATCGCAGAGAATAAATCAGGTTTTACGGTTCGGTGTTTTTGTGGTCGGTATGCAGATTTTTCACATTTACAGATGTCCTTTTGTTTTGCTTTTTCATTTTTTTAATAGTTTTGCTTCAGAGTAAGAGGTTGACATTGCATTCTCAGTTCCTAAACTTTAAGTTTATCTGTCTGGGGGACACGGCGGCTGAGGTTGGGCCGTCGGCCAGCTTGGAATGCGAAGGTTACGCGATTCCTTCAGCAGGCCAGTTCATTCTCTTGCAGAAATCTCCTTTCAGATGTCTGGTTTTGCCATAACGTTCCAGCTGCAGGGATGGGATGGTCGATCGCCAGCCAACCAAACCTTGCGTTGTTTGGGGTACGGCTGGTGATGGGTCAACCTACATATAACAAAGACATAAAAGCATCATGTGAACCGGTCACCTTCAAATATTCACCTTCATACCAAAGCCTTGTCTGAGAGAGAATTATTACATTCAGTTTAAAGGTCTGAATTGGATAATATATAGTCAGCTGGTCACTTACTTTAATGTATTTTTCTATCGGTGTGGTGGGCCGGACCCGCAGATGTTCTGAAATGTCTACTCGCCGTTTCCCGTTTTGTCCTTTCTCTTCATTTTTCTCCTGCAGGAAATTTTTACAGTGAGCTCCATTCTCCTAAAAGCCCCTTCAGACCTCTGCTGTCCATGTGATGTGCCGTATAAAACTTTACTTAACATGTCTTACTGCTTGCTGGGGTAATAAGGGGTCTGTTTATAAAGCAGTGAATCTCACATTCACTTTCATTGGCGCAGTAACTTCCAGGTCTATTTGTTTTAATGGCATTGATTCTTCACCAGAGAATGTTTTGGATTATATAGGATTCACTGTTTTATAAATAGGACCCCTAAGTGAGCATTTCTGTAACACTCAGGGGCCCTTGTTATTACTTCTACTCCTAGCCACCATGGTACAGCCAGCATTGAGAATTCAGAGATCGGCTCTTCTATACAGATTTTTACCTCGGTAAGAGACCCGGTTAGGAATCCCCACTCTTCTGGCCACTTTTTGGCCGTCTCCTCTTCCTTCTTGATGTGGGTTTTCCTATACATGCAAAGCAATACTTTAGTCAGTGCATCTATTTCTCTGTAAAAGTAACACATTTATAGGTACATAGGTGTTTTTTTTTTTTGGGTGTATTGGTGGGCGATATAACTCTCCTCTGATTGTTATTGTTGTCTGTGTTACCACTGGGGATTGTTACCCTATTTCTCCTGGTGACCATGAAAGATGGAAAATTCATCCATATGTCCCAGAACGGGAACAGAGGGGAAATCTTCCAATGGGGAAAATTATGTAAAGAAGGAAATTTCAATCAGCTTCCTGTATGTCTACAAGACAGGAAGTGACATGAAATCTCCCCAGACAATAAAGCAAGGAGGGGTTTGGTTTCCAATGTCAATAGATAATCCCTTCTGATCGTTGCTGCGATTGTGTGTGTGCGCAGATGGATTACAGACTTCCAAATCTTCCAAATATCTTTAGGCCAGGTGGGAAGAAGCTGTAGTTGGGTGGCGGCCCCTGTATTGTGACCCAGGTTTTCAGTAACCACCCAAAAATCTGATGGTCACTGAAAAGTGCCGGGTAATGCGCCCAGCTACAAGGGGCCGGGGAGAACACTGATATGCAAAACGCACCTTTGACTGGCCACGGTGCTTCTTATTGCCATTGAAACTCAAAATATTTGCAAGGAACTGAAATAATATTCGGTCCCCAGGGACCCTCAGCATTCGCTGGGGTCCTGTAAGAAGTATCATATGAGGATACAATAAAACAAGGCTACATAGACACGTTAGACGATTGTCACCTGAGATGAAAGGTCATATTCATTTCGGTGAACACAGATTTCATTATATGATATATATCTTATATAATGAGGACCTGTGATATGCACACAATCAGATTTCATTATATGATATATATCTTATATATTAAGGACCTGTGATATGCACCAGAACATATTTTATTATATGATATATATTCTATATATTAAAGACCTGTGATATGCACAAGAACTTATTTCATTATATGATATATATTCTATATATTAAAGACCTGTGATATGCACAAGAACTTATTTCATTATATGATATATACTTTCTATAATGAGGACCTGTGATAAGAACAGATTTCAGTTGCACAGCTTCTGTTTCTCCATGCAAATGGGAAACCCAAACCTTTGCAATCACTTCCTGACCTCGGCCACAAGCACACTTGTTCTATAAATAATGTATGCATGTAAATCGCCCCATCAGGTGTACATATTACATGTCAGACACAGACGTACATTCAGCAGAATAGGATTCTGCATTGCACATAAGGCTCACAAAGCTTTGCCACAAGAATAAGGATCTGTATCTTCAAAATATGATTGCAATGATCACATCAGATCTGTGTCAGAATAAACATCCAATCACAATACACACTGAGGTAGTACAAACAAGCAGAACTGGTTCAGAATCTACATATATAATTCTGTGTAATTCTCCTTGTTACACAAACAGGTATGTACACACATAGGTATGTACACAGCTATAAGTACACATGTTGGACATGCACTATACACACAATGTTCTGCACCCTGTGCACACAAACCCTCCCTTAGAGACAGAATATACCGGATTATACGTCTTCTCTACATAAATATAACGGAAATCCAGGAATACAAGGGGGTCTGTAAAAGGTGAGTGACACCTTTCTGCTCTGCAGTCCCTACAATAGTCCCGTGTGGCCAACAGGTAATTGTGTTTGGCTGCAGAGCACAGGGGTTAGAATGTCATTATATATATATATATATGGGGTTTACCAGATCATGTCCTGCGCTACAAAGTTGGTATCCTTGCCCTGGCTGTGCGGGACGGCTGCCATGGCTCTCCACGTTGCTTTGTGCAGCTCAGTGAGGTTGTTTACATGTTGCTTGGTGACAATCCAATGGTTGCTGGGTTAAGAGAAGGGGAGAGGACTCCGCGCCACAGGCCTTTGCACACTCTAATTAGAATTTACAATGCAGCCATTTATTATAGCATTACAGACAGGTTCCAAAGCAGGTCTGATCAGCTCTGGAGGACTACATGTCCCAGCCAGGCCAGCTAGGAGTAAACGTTGTCACCAAAAGCAAATTAAGGGCCCAGGATTTGTACCTTTATTATAAAGAAAAAAAAAATCTAAAAGCTTTCAAAGCAAAGTAATTGATGCATTTCACGCCAAGTGGATCAGGGACTACATTATATGGATGCAATGGAACAGCAAGCAACTACATGTATTTCAATTGACCTTTCTAATAGCCTGCTAACAAAATCTAAAAAACTCCCATGCCCTATAAATAAAAAATAAAGGTAATTGTAATGCTCTACAGCAAACTTTGCCTAAGCAGCTGCATAAAATTGGATGTGGATAGATTGGACTATTAAGGGTACACAAGTCATGTTGTGTTTATGAATGATTGATTTAAACTTTCTTTCTGATTCTCATTTTAGGACTGCAATTCCCCATTAAAAAAAACTGATCAGATTGCTTGTTCGAAATCAAAACTGACAACAAGATTGCTTATGGCTCCAAAGAAAAATTGGTGATGTCGTGCCAAAATCTTTTCCCCAAAATCTCTCCAGTCACCCACTGCAAGTTGCTAAAAAAATCTCTGACCGGATTCAGGTGACCGTGCATGGTGCATTTGTATGCAAATCTTTCTGCCCTCGGGTCCTGCCAGTCGTTCTTTTGTTTGCAATACAAAAGCCTTCCAATACCAAAAGTAAGAGGAAACTTTTTATTTATTCATCAGACATCTGCATTGTGTGTACCCTGACATAACAGTTGTAATTAGCTCACCGAGATCACTGAAGCTACAGAAATAGCACGCAGCCCTCCGCTCTCACCCAAGTGCTCTGACCTATCTGAGTTCCATTTACCAATTAAGTGGCAATCAAATAGGACGCTTGGGACGGAGCGCTCGGTGTCCTATTTATTGGCCTTGCTATGGCTGATATTAAAAAAATTATTTTTGAGATTAGTAAGTATTTAGTAAATGTTAAGAAAACAAGAATCTTGTGTACTCTGCTGTGTTATCTGATCAGGAAATATGTAACTGCTTCAGATCACCTCCCTCAAATCATGGAAATGAAAAGAACATGAGATGTCTCTGGTCATAACACATTTACTGTCCCAAGGTGACAGCACAAAGAATTGCAATTCACCAATATGTTTGTGTCTGTAATAAAGACCGGTGACTGCGGCTCTCTCCTTGTGCAGGGTGACTGGTCTGGTATCCGCCCCCTTCTGTAGTGGGTGGCCCTGCTGAGTCCCACCCACACCTCTTCTATCTGCACAGGTTATTTGCAGCACTGCAAAGGTAGCAATTGGATTGACAAAGGCATTTAGTGCACACAAAGTGGATTTATATCCTCGTAGCCATCTAATTTAAAGTCTTTTTGCCTGCAGTTCATTTTAAAGTATTGATAAAGTTACAAAGGGACCCTGGGGTTTAGGAAGACACCAGATAATGGTATGTTCCTACATGCTCTTTAGTAGCCCTGACATGATCTATCTGCATGCCTACCCCTAATCTTTGTTTTAGGAACATGGACATGGCATCAGTAGGTGCAGGACGCCAGGGTTGGGGTAATGCCTTATGGGAATACCAGATCTAGATTTCTAAATCATTTTTGGGAAAGGAATTTGGTGTACCACAATGGTTTGAGTGGTTTGGTTGAGTTCCATACCTCAAGTATACCAAAACAAATGAGTATCCCCTTGTTACCAATAGCCAGTTCCTTCCTTTTCATGGCGTCTTTTAGCCGCGCCACAATCCCAAGCCCCAGAATAAGCGCCTTTCCTGACTAACACAAGCGGAGGAGTTAATCCAATGCTCAATTTTAAAATATATTTATAGCTGAGACACATCCTGCTCCTTCTATTAAATGGTACAATGTCCCTGAAAAAGAAAATATCTTCCTCGCGCTTAATGTCGAAATTAAAAAGCACAAAGGCAGGGGGCCCCAGACGCCTTAATAGTCTGAAACATTCTCCTCCAAAAATATATTATCGTGGCACAATAGTTTGCTACGCGGGAAAGTTTTCCGGGATGATTAGAAACGGATTTTAAAAAATGCGTTCCAGGTTTTAATTTTATGCATAGAGAATTAATGATCAGAACCCCTCGGAGACTCACTGTCAGCTTAACATATTCACAATGATTTAAAACACAGATGTTATTACCACTAAACCCTTTCACCGCTCGCTCTTTTCTTTTTTTTTTTTTTTTCTGCCGGGGATGTCAGGAGAAAGATTTCTTAGTGAAGAAAAAGAAAAGAAGTTACAGGTTTTTTTTAAAGAGCTTTGTGAAAGAAAAAAGTTTTTGTGTCGTGGGAGGAAGTCGGGGAAAAAGTGTTATGCAAGTGAAAGTTCTACTTTTCCAGCCATTGCAGTTAGGGAAGAACTCCGGGCAAATGTAAAGCTTCCATGGGCTGTTTTTATGAGATGTTTTCATTCTTCACCCTTTTTTATTCTTCTCTCTCCTTTTCTATTCTTTGCTGCCCTTTCCTATACCTCCTGCCATTCCCTTCACCCTTTGTTCTTCTGCCAACCTCTCTCTTCTTCTCCACTGTTCTCCTTTTTTTCTCTCTTTTTTTCCCCCATCTCCTTCCCTGTCCCCATTCCACATACTTTTCTTACCCTTCTCATCTACTCTTCTCTTTCCTTTCTTTTCATTTTCCATTTAGACTTCTCTTCTTCCTTGCTGTCATTTCTTTTCCTTTCCTCATCTCTTCTTTTCTCATTCTTCTCCTCTCCTTTCCTGTCATCTCTTCTCGTCGTTTTATCTGCTTTGCTGTCATTTCTTTCCTTTCCCTTCTCACCTTCTATTCTTCTTTCTTGTCATTTCCTTTTCTTACCTTTCTTTTTTACTTCTTGTCTTCACTTCTCCTTTCTTGTCCTCTAATTGTCTCTTCTCCTTTCCTGTCGGTTCTTTTTTTTTTCTCTCCTGTCCTCTTTCTTGTGCTTTCTGTCTCTTTTCCTCTTACCCTCCTTCGTTTCTCTCTTTTTTTCCCCATCTCATTCTCCCTCCTCTCCTCTCCTTCCCTGTCCTCATTCCACATCCTTTTCTTACCCTTCTCATCTACTCTTCTCTTTCCTTTCTTTTTATTTTCCCTTCAGTCTTCTCTTCTCCTTTGATGTCATTTCTTTTCCTTTCCTCATCTCTTCTTTACTCAGTCTTCTCTCATTTCCTATCTCTTCGCTTCCTTTTATCTGCTTTGCTGTCATTTCTTTCCTTTTACCTTTTGACCTTCCCTTCTCTGGTCCTTTCCCTTCTCACCCTCTATTCTACTTTCCTGTAATTTCTTTTCCCTTCTCATCTTCTTTTCTTCTTGCCTGTCATTTCTTTCCTTTCCCTTTTCATCTTCTTTCCTTTCCCTTTTCACCTTCTTTTCTTCTTTCCTTTCCCTTCTCATCTTCTTTTCTTCTTTCCTGTCATTTCTTTGCTTTCACTTCTCGTCTTCTCATCTCCTTTCTGCCTTTTTTTTTTTCTTGTCTTCTTCTCTTCTCCTTTCCTGTCAGTTCCTCTCTTTTTCTCTCCTGACCTCTTTCTTGTGCTTTCTGTCTCTTTTCCCCTTTTCCTCCTACCCTCCTTCTTTTCTCTCTTTTCTCCTATCTTCTTCATACTTTTTCCTTCCATCTCATCTCCCCTCTTTTCACTACTTTTCTCCCACGTCTCATCTCCCTTGCTTTTTTTCGCAGCTTTTCCTCTGCCTTTTTTTTTCCTGTCTTTGGTTTTCCTTCTCTCCCTTACTGCCATCCCACCTCCAGTCTTCTCCTTTTCTCTTCTTCTTTCTCCTCATTTTCAGTTTCCCTACCAATCATCTTCTTATATTTTATCTTTCTCCCCCTTATCTCTGTCTTCTTCATATGTATTTATTGTAAAGCCTCTATTTAAAATGCTAAAACAATGCTTTGATGCTGTGTTACTCCTTACCCACGGCTCTTGTTTGTAATAAATTCCCACCATCCCCTACCATGTATATTCAATCCTCATTATTCCTGTCTGAACACTATGGCTGCTGAGAAGTGAGAGATGTCAGAGAGCAGAGCTGATTGACACTGACTTCCATTTGCATCCTTATCTATCTTATCTGCAGTTTTGTTCAGATGGATTTGCTGGGTAAGAGCAGCCGTATGATATGTAACACAAGTGATTTCTGCTTTCTAATGAGTGACTTCTATTCTACTTTTTAGATGTTCCTAATTTTTTAAAAAAAAACAATCTCTAACATTGCAAAGATTGGTTCCCTCTCATTGTCATGTGAATCTCTTGTAGTCATAGACTTTCTTTTATCTATGAAATAAGTGTGAGGGCCAAATACCTCCATCTCAGCCCATAGTACTAACATAATTATCGTGCGGCCTGCACCCTGTCCATTCCTCTTCTTTGTCCTTCTGATAGTTCCATCTTTTTAGCTGGCAGTCCTGTAAATGGAACATTTTGTCAAATTCTTGCAGTACACCTCTCATATTGTAATGTACTTTCAAAACAAAAAACATTTTAATTTAGATTACTTTTCTCAGACATTTTAACATTTCAAAACCAATGTTTTGTAAAAGCGCATCCCTTAGTATAGAGGAAAAATAAAACACTGGATAATTCCATGGGCTGGATAGAAAATTGTATATTCTACATTCTGGCGATTTTATGTCAGCTCTTGGACGTCTTGATGGCCATTAGCTATGACATAAAAGAATTATCTTTTCCTGTAGGAAATCTGGAATGAGCTCTAAAGGCTTATTATTAGTCCATTGTTTGAATCTTTACATTTGGAACTTGGAATTTGGAACTCCATGAAGAACCTTGCAAGGGATAATGCAAAACATTTTATTTGCTTTCCAAAGCATTAGCACATCCTGAAAAAATGGGGAAAAAATTGCTATGCATAGAATCTTTTCTCATTCTGACTCACCAATCTTTGCTTCTATCACCCCCCCATCTTAATATATTTATCTATTTTACTCTGAAGAGACTTACACCATATCTTGGGCCTGTAATTGTTCCCCTCGAAATCCCAACAATACCTCTTAATTCATACCAAGCCTCACGTGCCGTCCCCAGTGCCCAATCATCCGCTGGTTTCAACAAGAAAATTGGTTTATTGACCTCCCATAGCGTGATAATTTCAACCTATACTTAAAACACTTTATTAATCAATCACTGAAATGCAAATGAAGCTTTCACCAATAATATTCACTTGCAAATACTGATTCCCCTTCTCTGCAAGAAAACAAGAAAACCACTGCAAAATTTAGATATAACTTTACTGCAAACAACAATCACCGACGCATGTTTCAGGGGCATACAGGTCCTCTTTATCATGACACAGGAGTCAAGGTGTCCAATTGTTTGGCAAGGGTTTACACCAATCAGAGTTATTCTTTAGCTTTCACAGACTTGGCAAGACAAGCAAAAAATAATTCAGTAATTTTGTTTTTAAAAACTTTCAGCAGAATGCCGGCGCAGTAAATGAGTTTTGTCTTTGGCGATTTATAATATTCAAGGCGATAATCATTTTTCTGAGGATGTCTGGTCCGTTGATGGGCGCTGGGAGAAGACGCTTGGCGTTTTCCAGGTGGAGATAGATCTTTGTTCCCCCACCTCTCCTCTCGTGTCTGCTTTTTAATGATTTAACAGATGGATGTTGCACATGTGGGCTTTGCCCTGTGCTTTGTCTCATTTTTCCAGTCTGCAGAATTTTATCAGCATTAGGAGAGAGGATTGCAGGAAAAGTATCTGAACCCGAGTATGGCTTGTCCGTCTAATACCTTGTGTCTGGTAAGCAGGGAAGACGTGATGCTGTCAGGAGAGGGGTGAAAAAAGGGACAGATTGCCGGCATCTCATAACTGGGCGAATGACGCATATTACAAATAACAGAACACCACAAATGGTACAGTAATGCAACATATGCTTTTCATATATCCAGACCCAGAGGTCATTCCACTGCCATCTCATGTCTGTTGGCGGCTTTAGAATACCTGGACCATTGCTTCCCCCTAGTGTAGTCTGCTTCCTCCAGCGATAAAAACTTGCTAGGTCACTGGAACCAACTTTGCAAGTTTAATGAGTGCTAAAAGTTATCACTGCACCTTCAACCAATCTTGCATATCCAAAAAGTTTTCATTTCTTGGGAGTCGATTGGTTTCAAATGTGGATCCAGTCCAAGTATTTAAAGGATTTACCCATCTGGTTGATAGCGGCATATAAAACCATTTGTGATAATATGTATGTAATTCAAATTGCTTTTATTGTATTGTAGCCTCGAGGAAAAGGTTTTCAGTCCTCTAAAATGTGTTGGATTTATCTCATGCACTACCCATCATCTGCTCTTTTACTCCATCTCCAATGTCCTAAGGGAGTGCTGAATTTGGGAAACATCTCTAATATTTATTCTTAGAAGTCAAAGAAAAGAACTTTTCTAAATCTATTGTCTTCCTTCTGGTACATATAGACATATTCACTTGTGATTTATATATCACATATTGTGTTTACAATATGTGTAGACTATTCTATGTGTCATCCCCTGGAAGTCTTCTTTGTATTAGTATCTGAGTTTATGGGTTTACTGCTGAGACCAGAACTAGGGATGTGAGGGTGGTGGGCTGGGATGGATCCAGTAAAGACCTCCTTACCATGGCTGCCTGGATTACCAAGACGTCTCTCCGTCACCGGTCCCTCAATGGCAATAAAGATTTCCTGTAAGAATGGGCGCATTTTAACTTTGCGTCTGAGCAGAATAATCTAATTTCAGAAACCTGAATATCTATGGTTGAAGCATTTTGCATTATTTTTCTGATGCCCAGCTGCTTAGCCTTGGAAGCTTAGGCCTGGTGCACAAAGGACAATTTTCAACTCCAATCCAAAAAAAAGTTTGAATCAGAAGTGAATACAACATCCAACTGATGGAAGGTACAAGTTACTGAATATTGATGTCATGTGTATGAGTACACCCAATCATGAGCTCCTATCAAAACGGTGGAATATCTTTCATGTATGTGCTGACTTCCCTTGGTGCGAGTAGCACTTAGAATCCGTGTAGCACAAAAGTACTGCGATCTGCACCCAATACAGAGATTTCAATTCTTGCTGAGTACAGATGGGTTGTGCTGTATAAAGCAGTGAGATTTCCTATTTCTGTGGATATTACAAAGCTGGATATAAAGGGTTTTCTCTCCCACTCAAACATAGGAGAGTAATAGCAAAATACAAGTGATTTGTTGGGTTTGCCTTTTTCTTCTTTTTTTGCTATGGAAAATAAATGAGCTGGGAACACTCATAAAGTATAAATCTCATCCCCAGAATAAACTATCACCAGATCTCTCCAAAAGAAAAAAAAATGGCTACCTGTCCATGAAGTTTACATTTTTTTGTCAGAACCCCATGATTCCTCTCTCCTGAGACGTTACCCTCCGATATCATCCTTGCTTAATGGCCATGTGAAATCATTGCTCCGATAACGCCATGGCTGGATCAGGCGGCACAGGAAATTGTACATTCTAAATATTGGCATTTTTATGTCCTCGCTCGCCCTCCAACACCAGCTTCCGGAAACTCCTAAATACTTTGTCCGTCTGGAGGCCTGTTATCTGTAAAATAAAAGTATCATCCTACTTCCACAGGTAATACAGAATGGGCTGTTCATCTTCGTCTGTATCTTCTCATTGAGAGTAGTTAAAGAATAAGTGATAATGGCGTTGGTGAGATTGGTGTGTATGTGTTACTGTACCACGGCATTGTCATGTCACCTAAATCAGCACCCTGAGAAATGTCTGATTGTGTTCTCATTGTGATATTATACCTTTGGGTCCCAGACCTGCCTCTGATCACATAAGAACTTTTCAGGGTCTATTTATAAAGCAGTGAATCTGATATTCACATTTCCTGGTGGAGAATCTTCCAGGTCTATGTGTTTCAGTGTCCCTTCCCAGGACACAAAGTTTTCATAATGAGCGATAAAACAACCACTTTTATTCCCCATAGGAAATTTTGGGGGATTTGGACAGGAACCGATATAAAATAAATGTTTTAAACCGTTATGGAAATGAGGAATCCTCCGTTAACATTCAACAACCTTCACAAAAAGTATAAAATCCTGCTGCGATCTCATAAATATTGCAGATGTTACTGAAGAGGCAAGGTAGGCAGATGCTGAATAAGGGAAAAACACAACAAACCATAAAAAGTATAAAATTAAGCAGACCCCATATTGTTTTTTTCAGGGGATTTCAGGTTATTATTACACAATCTTTATATAGCGCCAACTTATTACACAGCGCTGTACAAAGTCCCTAGTCATGTGACTAGCTGTCCATTAATATAGCTCACAATCTAATGCCCCTACCATAGTCATATGTCTTCAGTACAGTGTAAAAACACTTTTTTGGGGGGATAGCCAATTACCTAACTGTTTTTGGAATGAGGAAGGAAACCGGAGTACCCAGAGGTAACCCACGCAAACATGGGGCGAACCCACAAACTCCATGCAGCGTCCTGGCTGAGATTTGAACCTGGGACCCAACGCTGCAAAGGCCGGAGTGCTAACCACTGAGCCATGTTGTGCAGAATTTGACACATCTAGAGGCAATGACAACAGGTGCTTATGGTTGCCAGGCTTCCTGTGAATCTTTCACTCGCCTATATCTCTACATTTATTTTTTAGAAGTGCCCAATTCATTTTTCAGTGGGTTCCCTGAGACCTGAATATTATGTCACGGCTCCTGTGGGGTAAAAGGCTGAGAATGGCGGCTCCAGGATGTGGCCCGGTCATTACATTGTGAGGGATGATGTTGGGGCTCTGTGATTGGTCCAGAAGAGGTCTTCAGGAGCCTGCAGGAGCAAGAAACAAGGTAAGTGTATCATCGAATTCATCATCTCCATTTACCTGTGCAATTGGGGGGGGGATACACACTACAAGGGTGAATGTTTTTCATCCTCTGAGTTCGGCTTCAAGCACACAGGCTGCCGGACATCTCAGCCTCATCATTCTTGTGCTCAGTATTTAAGGTGCAGCGATTTCCATGAATTAGGTCACACTCCGTGCCAGGCCCAGAGCGACCGCACACAGCCGCGTCACATGGCAGCTGGCCAAAATTAAAAACTTAGACAAAGTTGTGGGACAAACTCGAATTTTATTAAAAAAATTGAGGAAGTTTTTCTGTCTCATTAGCTATAAACCCTTTTTATATGGAAACAGGGTTTTGCTTCATATTCAATCTGGAACAAGCCTATAATAAAGAAATAGCACCGCTACTACAATTCCATGCGTCTATAAAACAGTCCAATGCGGGGCCACGCATAGGCAGAGAGGTCGCTGGTCTAAAGATGCGAGTGATGCCAGGAATTGTAGTAGCGGCGGTATTTTAATGCAGCTGCAATTCATATTTGGAATTCCTTTGGGGGCCTAATTTGGCCCTCGGGCCAGAGTTTGACACCCCTGAATTAATACATCAATAAAGCAGTGTAAGTACTGGAATCTGTCCTTTTATTGGCCTCTGTATAGTACAACACAAGAAACATGCTGATAGGGGGAAAGAGCAGAGTGGCGGTTTGATGAGAACATCTCTGAGCAACAACTCAGCTGAAGTATGCTGATGCCCACCAGACTGAGGACATCTTGTGGTAGAAAAGAAGAATTACAATGAAAACTATGAATTGAATTTGTTGAGTTGCCAAACTCTTTTGAATCTTCTTATTTTCTCTTTTAATTGGCTATTTATTTATTGTTATTTTGTGTACTGCATTATGATTTGTATTTGTTTTGTTTCTTACAGGTTATACTAATTCCCTAAGCCGAGGCCTAGTTCTGAGGTTTAGCTTCTTTGCTGGGGAACATTCATTATTTCCTTGTCCTTGCTGGGGTTTATTTAGAGCCCCTCACATACTCAGCTGGGGCCCAGTGTCAGTATTTAAAGGATCCATGTCTCTGCCGGACAACAAAGCACAGTTACATAAAATGTCCTCACTTAAAGCGAATTAGGAGAGGGGAGGCGTCGGGGAAAGGAACAGATTGATGAAACCAGGAATCAGTGTGGGGACAGTCAAAAAAAGTAGGTGAAGGTTTCCTGGCTACTGAGGGGTCAGTCATCTGTTACTGAGGGAGTCTGTCATCTGTCACTGAGGGGTCTGTCATCTGTCACTGAGGGGTCTGTCATCTGTCACTGAGGGGTCTGTCATCTGTCACGGAGGGGTCTGTCATCTGTCACGGAGGGGTCTGTCATCTGTCACTGAGGGGTGGGAGTCTGTCAATGAGGGGTCTAATATTAACTTTGTCACTGAGGGGTCTGTTAATAAGTTTGTCGATGAGGGGTCTGTCTGTAGGAGGTCTCATACTGGTGGTCTGTCAATGAGGAGTTTGTTACTGGGGATTCTGTCATGAAGTGAAGGGGGGGTCTCACTGGGAGGTTTATCTATGGAGGGGGGGTCTGTTACTTGTGATCTGTCGTCTGTCACTGGGTAAATTGGGGTCTGTCAGTGGAAGTCTGTCACCAAGGGATCGGTCAATAAGAAATATCTTAGTGGCGGGCTGTCAGTTAGGTGTCTGTTACTAGGATGTCTGTCACTAAGGGGTTTGTTTATGAGGGGTCTGTCATCTGTCACTGGAGGAGTGGGGTCTGCCACTGAGGAGTCTGCAGCAAAGCTGTCTATTACTGGGGGTCTGTCAATGGAGAAATAGGGGTCTTCCAAAGGAGTCTCTCAATATGAAATCTGTTACTGGGGGTCTGTGAATGAGGGGTTTGTTACTCGGAAGTCTGTTATGAAAGGGGGGGGTCTCACCTCTGAGGGGTTTATCTTTGAGGGGTTTGTTACAGGCGATCTGTCATTGAGGAAGTGGGGGGGTCTGCAATAGAATGGTCATCACGGAGGGCTCTGTCAGTAAGAAATCTGTTGTCAATAAGTGGTCTGTTAATAGGGAGTTTATCATTGGGGGATCTTTTATTGAGGGGTTTATCTATGAGGGCTCTGCCATCTGTCGCTGGGAAAGTAGCGGTATCTGTCAATGGAAATCTGTGACTGAGGGATCTGTTAATGGGAATTCTGGTACTAGGGGTCTATAAGTGGTCTGTCAATGAGGGGTCTGTTTCTGGTGGTCAGTCATCTGTCACTGGGGGAATGAGGGGTCTGTCACTGGAGATCTGGTACTGGTGGTCTGTCAATGAGAGGTAATATACTGCAGAATCTGTCTATGGAGGGTTGTCGATGAGGGGTCTATACCATGAGGGGTCTTTACAAGTGGTCTATACTATGAGGGGTCTATATAAGTGGTCGCCAACCTTTTCAGACCGGTGGACTACTAAATTTATCAGTTTCAGACCGCGCATGCGCAGGCAGCCGGGTGTCACTCAAAGGGAAAGAAACTTCTTTAGTGACGCCATGAAGCCAGAACTCTGAACTCCAGAGACACAACCCTCCCACTTTCCTGAGCTTGCCCTCCGTACAGGGTACATGGTCCACGGCTCTGGCCGGTGCGCCCCAACCCGCTTGGGGGTGCACCGGCCAGAGCCGTGGACCACCATAATTTTCTTGCAGGCCACCAGTGGTCCGTGGGCCAACAATTGGCGACCGCTGGTCTATACTATGAGGGGTCTATGAAGGGATTGGATCTCGTCTGTCTCTCTGGATTTATTTTTCACCTTCCTGTGGATGAACATAATCGGATTTGGTTGAACTTTAGTTCACTGAATTACGGTCGGTCGGATGGTGCCCATCAGTGCCCTATACAGCCCCCTTCAATGTTCCCGTGACGCCTCGCCATTTCAGCGACTTCCTAGACGCGTGTGGTGACCTTTTCCCATCACGCTGCGATTACCTCCTCGTGGTGGCAGCCAACTCCATAAAAAAATCATTTTTTTTATGACCAAAGCGTGTAGAATGTAATCGGAAATAAATTATTCCTAATGAAACACTTTCCTCCAGACATCTTTAATATTTAATAGACAAAAGAGGGATCTGAATGAAAACCGTTAGCAAGGCCCCTGTTTATTGGGCCTTATAAATGTCCCTGTCACAATTCATCACTGAGTGTATCTTCCATGAGGGTTCAACAAAAAGTAGGTGTAAGGAGTTCTTTGACCTGTGGACTGACCAGGGTGCCACCAGGACAGGAAATGGACTTTCTACAGGGGAACCCTGCCAGAAAGAGAAGGTTTGGAGACTTCCCCACCCAAAAAGTGACTGTATGTCCACCTTAGATGTGAATTGTTGAAAGTGTTTAGGAGGTCAGGTGGTTTTGGGTGAATCTTTTGTAATTAGCCACTCCTTTTTTTATAAAAGTGATGGAAATGGCCTCTGACATTCATTTTTTAATAGTACATTTTTAAGAAGAAGTTCATAAAACTAGGTATACATTAAAAATAAAATATGTTTCAGCATAATGCCAGCACCCACCTCTGCCTTTATCTGAGCCTCCTGCAATCTCCTGCACAGCAGCAGGAAGAGGGAAGAGGCACACTGTGAGCCAATCAGTGCTCTATTACCCTGTGTAAACCAGGAGAGCCTAGATACTGATACGTCATTGTCCAATCACAGTAGAGGGGCGGGTCCAGGACCGCTCGGTTGCAGCATTTTTGCCCGGAGGAAGGTCCAAGTCCTCACTGGATGGATCTCATGATTGATTAAACTCTTTTCCAAATGATTTAAGCAGTGAAAACATTCACAGATGTGTATATTATTGTGTATTTCAATGTTTGCAGCAAGTCCAGCTTATACAAATACTTTTTATTTATTCATTAGGTCTCAATATGACATAAACGTGTGTGATGCTCAGCACCAATTTTCTGGTTGTAGCTTGATGAATCAGAAGAAATCACTGAAAGCTGAAGACCGACCATCATCCGGTAAGGAATGAAACGTGCTGATGAATTATTTGCATTCCTGATTTGATGTTGGCATGAATCTGTGAAATACACAGAACTCTAAACTTTGCAGAACCCACTGATCTGCTTGGAAATCCAGTGACCTCCTAATTTCCTGTATACTCTGACAACACCGTGTCCCTGCTGCATTGAAATCCCAACCTCTGTTGTCAGCCCCGCCCTCACCTATCACATTACTGCTGCTGTGGCCCTTTAAGAGCTGGCCGATGCATTGTACAGGGAAAGGGCTCTTGGGAGATGTAGTTCTGGGTGTGTGCCCAGGTCGGGAGATAAGTTTCCAGGCCTGGTGATGAGACCATAGAGAGTAATATATAATATAAAAGAATCCAATATTTCCTGGACCTGCTCTACAGAGGGGTGCAGGGAGGTTTGGGGTTAAATCTGGGTAATGCCTTGACATTCCTACTTAATTTTTCCTTTTCCTATTCCCGTCCCCGATCTGACAAGCAGCGTCCCCCCGGCCCCGTCTCTCTCCTCTCGTTATCTGCGGCGCGGTTGTGGAGTCGATGTACTGAGCCAGCACAAAACAGATTATATTTTTATTAAAGAGACGAAGACTCGAAGGACGTCTGTCTACATACAAATGGCGATCAAACAGCCCGCCGGCGCACCAACACTTTTCATTTCCAGGCGGCAGATGTGAAGCGCAGCGCTCAGATGTTCATGGGAGGGTTTTTTTTTCTTCTTGTAAAAAAAACACAGCGCCGCTTGCGATAAAATAACGAGCTGAACCAAGCTGGCGGCTGAAATACAGAGTCACCGGGACAACATCAGAGAGATGAATTCCAAAAACAAAAATACCTCCCAGGTTCATTTTTTTTTGTCCCGCAAAGTCCTGGAATCTGAAATCAGGCTTGCAGGGGGAGGGGCTAATCATCCTGTAATACCCAACTCAGCCCTGTAGGGGGTGTAGCAGTGCTGTGAGCCAGTCAGCTCTTGCTTTGACAGGAGGTGAGAGACCTCATTAGAAAAATTTTGGCTTTGGCGGCACTTTAAGGCTGGAGATGAAAAGCATTTTGTAGAATATTGGGTGTTTGTAACGTGTTTGGCTTGGCAGCGGTGCGCGGGGAAACGTGAAACAAGTGCAGATATTGAAACAAAACTCTCTTTCGCATAATTGGTTTGGCTCGGGGTGAGGAGGAATTTGGCAGCTTTTTAGGGTAACATGACCGAAGTGGAAATTCATGTGTTGATCTGCCATTCCCGGGACACCGAGGGGTCACGCCTTCCCACGCAGCTCTCAGGATTTGTCATGGAATGGGGGGGGGGGGGGGGTTCTTGTAACCGTGTTCTGACCTCCTGCAGAAAAAATGGCGTATTCTATAGTGATCCCAAACTTTCTCTGCTCCTTACAAAACTTACCCCCACCTCTAATTCCCAGCAATGTGTTTTACATTTACTGATGTTTCCTAGTCAGTCACATGACATGTGGGGGCCCCTTCCTAGCAGTGGGGGTTCTTCATTGGGCCCTGTGGGAATTGGTGCTGAAGTTATGACATCACTGACTGCATCAAGTGTGCAGGGCCATGCGTTTAGGGGGCGGGGTCATGACCCTGTGCACCTAGTCCTCCTGGATTAGATTCCTATAAACCATTAAAAGCAAATACAAGATAATGTTCCTATGCTTTCATTTTTATTAGCAACCCGATTTTTGCCCCTCTGGAAAAGGGCAGATTTATTGCCCTGTGTGGGGTACTAATCTATTTCACAAATCAGAACTGCATGCAAAATATTGAAATGAGTCCATTGCAAAATAAAGAATAGTAACCAGCTTTTGCTACAATATTCCACTTCAATCCAGAAATGTACCACGCAGTACTTTCCTCTGCCACTAGACGTCCCCAGTCTGATAATCAGCAATGACAGGTAAAGTAGCACTGTGATAAGCTCATCCCACTCTAATATCGCCTCCTTTCAGCAGGAGGATGAACTGATTGGCTGCTTGTACTGTTTTATTCTCTCACATGCCAGCCCTGCTGTATTGGGCTACAGGGGGCTGAAATCTAATAAATTAAGGTACTTCTTCTTACCTAAGTAAAATATATAATAATAAATACACCCCATTTTTCTGTCTTCACGCCATATCACGATTACGCCATATCTGCATGCATTCCAGTAATGGTTATTTTGCATTTCCTGATGGTGACAATTGATTTCTCTGTGCTTAAATGGCCACTTGGAGTATTTCTGAAGCCCATGTGACAGGGTGACAACACAAAATAAGAATTGAGAGACGGGCAGAGTGCTGTCACCAAGAACAAAAACTTGGTGTCATTATAATGAAATGTAAAATATTAAAGGTTGGGTTTGGATGTCTTTAAAATGAGATTCAGCGTGGCTCCAGACCGTTGTTGTATTCGTCCTTGCGTCTGATGCCTGCCGTGTAAAGCGTGTCTCATCTAGGCAGCGGCGCAGTCAGCGGTGGAATACGGCAGTACCAGGGGGACGGGTGGGGTGAGAGCGCTCACATTGCTGTGTCACCGAGATAGACGCTTCAACGGCCAGGCGTGTAATGTAAGCTGTCGTCTCTGACTGATACCGCCACGGAGGATTAACTGCTGGGGACGGGCGAGCTGCGGATGGCAGCGCCATGTGGCTCTAATTCACTAATAACCAGCGAAATGTTTCATGCTCCTGGAATGAATTTCTTTACCAGCGACGAGTGTTTGAGGACAACACCTGCGGCGGGCAATATGCGGCCCGGGGTTTGGGAAGTTTAACAGGCGTGCTGCTCTTGTTTTTCTGACGTCCGTCACGCCATGTTAAGAGGTCAAATATATTGGGTTTTAGAAGATGGCGGGCAGTGCCAACACCCGCCTATGTCCCTCAAAGAGAGCTCCCAGGTGTGCACCCCCAGCTGCCCCATGATGGGGGGTTCTCCTCCACCTGGGCAATGATGTGGGAGGTGCAGAGTTTAAGTGACAACCGGGCTTCACCAAAGCACCCAACAAGGGGTAATGGGCCAGTAACTCCAATAGGCACCAAGCTGCTTTGCTGCAAAACACCAAGTCCTGACCTGATTGGCAAGGTAGCCAGAGACAGAGTAGTCCGGTAACCAAACGGAGACAAGTAGCGGGCAAAGTGCAGCCAGGGTCCAGGCAGTGAGGGTGAGTTTCCAGCTGAGATCCAAGCAGGGAGCAGGCACGGTGTATCCTGGGTTAGGTCCAGACAGGCATGGAATGGGTGGGTTTTCTGCTAAATTATCACCAACTTGGCAGAAGACATAGGTGAGGTCAGGTACCTTGGCCCTGATTTATTATTATTCTCAAAGGCTGGAGAAGATGCACTTGCATCAGTGAAGCTGGGTAATCCACCAAACCTGGAATGGATCTGGTCCAAGATTGAAAATATTTGCTAACCCCCCTAGTGGTATTCCCAAGTGTGACTCGGGGTGGATTTTACCTGCAAATAGCGGTAATCCTGAGTCACACTTGGGGTAGCTCTAAACTAAAAACAAAAACCACACTTACCTTGCTCTGCTGGTTCCCCACAGGTCCGGGGACACGTCCTTCCTCCTCGATCTCCAGCCAGCGAATGCAGCGGCGATCTCCGGGAAACCGGAGCTGGCGGGCGGATCGGATTGGATTCAACGAAAACTCATATAATATATATATATTATAAGCTACATTGCAGTTACATTACATGTTCAAATATTTTTGTTTATTTTTTTACAGATTTTTGTGATTTGTTATTTAAATTTTTATTATTAATTTAATAAATATCGGTGAGTTATGCCTACGAATTATAGCCTACAATGAAAAATACATTTCCAAAAAACTATACCACTTTTTGCATGGAAATTTACACGGTATTAGATCGCTAGGGAGACTAAGAAATAGCTAATGACTAGGAAATCCATTCGAGGTTTGCTGGATCACCCAGCTTCACTGATGAAAGTGTATCCTCTCCAGCCTTAGAGAGCTTGAATTAATCGGACCCAATGTGCTCCCCAGACTTTCGGCCTCTCCTGCAATGTATACACATAGCACATGAATGCCAGGCACACAGCATTGTGCAGGAATACCCGTGTACACCCCGGTGCATGCCCCCATTCATAAGGCTATGATCAGGGATTGGACAGGACAAACATGGCCCCTACAGGTATGGAAATCCATCAATATCAATTTACAAATTCTTGAAGCATTTTTGATATATTTGCGTCTGCTATGTTTGACATTTCCCAGATCACTAAACAACTGACCAGGGATGAGTGCTGCCTGTACACCTCTATATCTGGCCCCATATGACCGAGGTCTGTTGCAGACAAATGGCGGCCATGATAGAACTCCTGATAAAACCCCTTTATTAGTTGGTCACATCTGCATTTTTATCAGCCGTCCCTCCCGCTATGATATTGCAGCCGGCTTTTGTTGCTTTTGTCTCCTATGTATCGGTGTCTCAGAATTTGCATCTGAATCTTTTATTAGTAAGATGCTAACATAATTCCGCATCACGCGGCGGCTGGCACGAACACAGCGCTCCCTCGGAGGGGGCAGCACATGCCAATGTAAACAGCGGCGGTGTTTTTGCTGTCTCACTCTGCGGCAGACGCTCTTTGAAGGCCCCTCAAACTCTCCTTCTCTCTCTTCCTGCCCAGAGTCGGCCGTGCCGAGCAGATTAATAAAGTCAAACAGTGTGAACCGACTCGCCGGAGAGAGGAACTCGGCACGTCCCATCGGGGAGCCGCCAGTAAGCGACTTCCAAAAACACAAAACTTTTTTTTTAATAATTTTTCACTGACTCTTCTAAAATTGTCCATAAAGCTGCGCTGAGCCTCCGGGGGGAGGTAGTAAAAGAAGCCTGATGATCATTGATAGTCTAAGCTGAATTTTTCTAGAATAACTAGTTTGTTATCCCCGAGCGCCTCATCAGAAAAAAAAAAAAAAGATGCGGCATTGGACAGATTTGTCAATCAGGCAGGATGGGTATTCTTCCAAATATATTCACCGTTATATATTCATACGGAGGGGTAGCGGTGCTCTGTCATATGTCAGCATCACTACTGAACAACCGCTGAAATAAATCCATAGCATAGCCATGTGTGGACAGATCAAAGAACAGCGTAGCACAGTCACTGCACAATAGCACTGTATACGGGGTATTATTTCTAGTAATGCTCACTGCAATGTCTTTCTGGAAATGCTTTTTTCTCTTTGTAGCCAGTCTCTGCCTCCGCCAGAGTTTAGACAAAGTGACGCTATGGGGCGTACTGTAATCCTGACTTCTGATGTTGCCCACTTTGTAATGTGATAGGTAAATATAGTAATGAGGGAGACCTCTCACCCCGCCACTGGGTGGACCTGGAGTGCCAAAGTGCTTGTTGCTGGACCCCCTGAAAAGAAGAGAGGTGGATAGGACATGTGACTTAGCTTGTGACTCTCCCCTTGGGCTGATTATTAATGCCTTGCACCATTAGGGGATTCTAAGGTGACAGGCACCAACCATTCTCACATATAAGTTGGCCATCTGGAAGTTTTTGGGACCACAAAATGCCCAACATTGATAGTTTGCAGATCACTAGGCATGTACTGGGTGCAGGGTCTAAGGCACCAGCCTCCGGCTTTACCAGCGCACCCCTTAAGGAGTGGTGGACTTTACGAGGCAGTGCCCAGGTTGTTACCCTTACACGCAGGGGCTTCTGACTTCATAGGACCAATGCAGAGCACAAACAGGAAAGGCAATTGCGCAGTGGGACAAGCCAAGGTTAGGGTAGGCAGCAATTGTGAGTAGTCAGATTGGAGCCAGGGTCAGTATACCAAAGTTGTCAGTATCAGGAGATGCAAACTGGAACCTGGAAACAGAGGCTGGATGAACTCCTTGTTCAAGCATTTTAATTAACAGAACCTGCCACCAGAGGGAGTGCTGAGGCAGGGGAGATTTTAGTCTTCAGGGGTAGCTCTCAGGGGTCACATGATTCAGACCAGGAAGTCAAAAAGAATGGGATTCCTGTGCAGAGGAGTGCAAGGTGGGTGACACGGAAGAGGGCACTAATCCCCAGACCCTGCGGGGATCTGTGATATTGTGTGTTGTCCAGGCTGTTGTTGGCATTCCATGTTCTTTGAAATGGCCAATGATGATTTTTTTTTTTTGGGGGGAGGGGGGATTTGAAGCAACACCCATATTTAATGATCAGTGGTGATCTGACAAGGGTTGTCAGTTTATCTCCACCAAGGCTTAGCTGGTGCCATCTCTGGCAGCCAATTTCCACCAGGTTCTTTCTGAGGTTGTTTGGGGTTTCCCCCCCATGTGGCAGTGCCTGCATAGTTCCAGGGCCACCATCAGTGGCATTCCACTAATATATACTGTAAAGGGTGCCAATCTTTTCCTAGGAGAGTTGAGAAAGATGCTGAGATTGTCATCTAATCTGGCATAACCTATTTTATGTCAAGGGGTAGTTTAAAGTGGACCTGTCACCAGCGGTGTATATATTATGCATGCTTTGTACCGTTTACAGAAATAACAGAACCTCACCCTATGACACTGTCTTTATCTGCATTTATTTCTCTTTGAAGCCATCTTTGTTCTGGCATCATGCTAAATCACATCTACTTCCTGGACCAAGGTGCAGACTCTTGGGGTATTCACCTATAAATGACTCCTGCTGCACCACATGACCTGTGACTCTAATCACTAGGGGAGAGGAGACTGAGGAAATGCTAACCCCTGCCTGCAGATGACAACATCTGAGCATGCTGAAATTGGCTGCCTGGAATTCAGGGGTTGCATATTGTGACGTGTTGGGAAATTTATTATATAATGCGCATTTAGAACTAGGATTTGGCCCTCTGATATTTTAAGGTACGCAGCACCCACCTACCCCCAGATCACCGACCACAGCCTGACTTGTAATAAGAAAACTTTGCCATGATAAAAGTCTCGTTTTTCACATCCAATCTGTTTTTCACCTTTCCTAGCGCAATCCATAATTCTCTCCGTGACGTTTATTTCATCTGTCGGAATTTTTCTTGGCCGAGGCTCTGCTCAGATACCTCCCGCTGTGCACACAAGAACACTTTGGTCAGCAACTTTGCTGGACAGCCTCGTATCTGCTGTATAAAATTGTAATGTTTCCTTCATCGCAGGAGAAGAAACCTTTTTTACAGAATTTTTTGGCAACGTGCAAAATTGTGAGCCGTAAATCAAAACAAATCCACTCAGTAAGTTGAAGATTCGCATTGGATTGCCACTGAGTCCTCTGGCAGGGCCCGGATTCTTTGTTGTGCGCTCGCCGCTGCGATATTATGAGTTCATAGCATTGCCTTTCATTTCGAGTCACGTTCATCGCTGGAACATTTTTTGCCTGATTTTGCTGCATGTATTCTCAGTTATTTCTGAACTTTTATATGGAGTATGGAAGAGTTAGTGAATAAGGTGAATAATTCACAGACCGAAATCCAGTTTGAAAGTTGCCACTGGAATGAGAGGAAATTTTGCAGCTGGGACACCTGGTGGCAACTAAAGGGGGTTTCCCCCGCTGCACATGTCACTGCGTCTCTCTTGTGACAGCTGTAGCCAGCAGGTTTGTTTGTAAACAAACCTCATGTGATGACCATGGTTGGCAGCCATGCTGATCACAAGATCAGGAACCATGATGGCTGTTTCCCAATTACTTCTCTGCAATCCTAGAATATTTCTAAGACTGACCCTTCGTTAAGGTCCTCCCAGCACATTGCAGTACTGTTTGCTGTCAGGAAGGGGTCGCTGTAGAGGAGGGCAGGGTACATTTCAGTAGGCAAGTCTGTGACCACACCAGAAATGCCATCATACTGATTGTTAAAGAGAAGGGATGGGGGGGGGGGTCACTGACAAATGCAAAGCTTACCTTCACAGAAGGGGGTTTTACAACTTATCATCCTTATTAGAGTTCCTGAAGCTAATTCTTTTTTGACCCAGAGTCCTTCTTTAATGAAATGGAAATGGATGTGCATGGATGAGCACAGGGCGAGAATTGAGTGTCATGTTTGATAGAAGACAATTAGAGATAGATACGACGTCCTGCCGTAATGCAGACACATAGTGACATATCACGTATGACATATCCTAGTTACTCAATCACAGCATGTTAGCCTCCCGCCGAGATAACCATCTTCATTTGTCCACTGATCTGATTGCAGGAGAAGTCACTTCTCATAAGACCATTTCCAAGATGTCCTTTTAAAGGGAACCTGTCTGGTGAATCATCCGGCACCAGTCCCTATGTGCAGGCGGTGCAAGGTGACGGGGTCCTATGTATCTTCATTTAATGGTATCAAAATGGAACCGAATCATTTTTTATTTAAATACAACAGACGTATTATATTGCCCCCTTTGAGCATTTTCCTCTAGTAGGACAAGAAACAAGAGGAGGTTGTCCCCAGAGGATCCAACCTTTCCCAATTTTCCTGCAAATTAAATCCTGGAACATTTCTGCGGCTCTGAATTGGCCTCCTCAGTCACTCCGGTACCAGAATCCCAGTTTTTACTCTTATGAAAACCGTGCACCTCTAACCTGATGAACCCACAAGTCTTCCTCATTTATCAATTATTATTCATTCATATTCACACCAACACGTTTCCAGGGCCCTGCCACTTCCACGTTATCAGAATATAAGGACTCCATTTAGATTGATAATTGGAAGGGACGGACAGGATGACAATGGTCAGAGACAATGATTCTGGGGCAAATTGATGTAGTGTAAGTAAACGTTGTCTGTCTCCTCCAATACATAACCTACACAGAGTACATTCACTACAGATTCACACAAAATTCCTCAGGAGGTTCTGTAATGGCTGCAACCATTGAATGGAGCTAAGAATATCACAGGATATTTAAAGTAATGGATTATGGTGGAAATCTAAATTAATAACAAAGAGTTCTTCAAAGAACTATATGCTAACCCTAAATATAGCTTATCAAACAACATGGAGAGAAGGAAAAGTAGGGTTCTTTTTGCACCAAGAAAAATTGTATTAAATATACATTTAAACATACAACGGGTCAATATTTCACATAGGCAAATTAAGTGGCATTTGTCATAGACCACAATATTCTTTTTACGGTACAGAAATGTACTTTTCTGTACTGTAAAAAGAATGACAAATGCCACTTAATTTGCCTATGTGAAATATTGAACCGTTGTATGTTTAAATGTATATTTAATACAGTTTTTCTTGGTGCAAAACGAACCCTACTTTTCCTTCTCTCCATGTTGTTTGATATGGCAGGATATTTACCAATGGAGTCTACAAAAGAAGAATCGTCACATTATGCGGGCCTCTGACCATAGTGAGCTTGTTGGATATTCCAAAATATGACCAATAATATTGCCCCCCCTTTTCCTATTCTCCAACTTCTCCAAAGGACGAGTGTGTCCGTGGAATTTGTGTTTATTCAGCCTGCAAGAACATTTGTGCCGGTGCTGGGATGGGTGAGTGGACCTGGCCCATGATCCAATTTATCCAAAAGAATTCACTTAGCTCCTCCACATCCGGTCACACCTTGAGTTTATGGAGCTGGATTTGTACGAAGGGGCACCGTCAGCTTTGACCACCATGTTGGAAATGCACAATTGTGTATATTGTACTATGATGTTGTATTAGCACTACTCTTCCCCAGATGAACCTGATTTGGAATCATTTGGCTTGGCGTCCAACACCGCCATGTTCAACCAACTACTTACCACAGGCCAATCGGGATTGTCGTTTTCTGGGTGGCCGTGCCCCTTTAATCTGGGAATTTCTCGCTGTCTGCTGAAGTTATTAACAAGCCATTTTCAGGTATTGTCTTTGGTGAACTCAGCTAACCTCTCCATCTCATCTCTCCTTAGAAAATGTCCTCGTTTAGAAGCGGACTGGTCTGAGAGAGGCCCCCATTAATCTAATGTCTAAACTGTCTCTCAAAACTGTCGTTGGTAATTACGCTCCTAACGCAACTGGACGAGGCTCCCCGCGACTGTGTCGGCTTGGTGACATGAAGTAATTTTTTTCCTTAATTGAACAGACAAAGCCAGATTTCATCTAGTTGGGCAGAAGAGAGGAGGGGGTTGAAGAAATGGAGCACCTTATCGCGGCCCGTGTTCTGTACGTGGAACTGGCGTTCCCTGGGGCTGGGAAGAGGCGCCGATATCCTGCCTGTAGGTCTCAGACACTAGCAATATGGCTGGGGCACTTCATGCCACCTCCTTAGGGTATTTTATTGACTTGTGGCAATACCCCCAGAGGAAATAAAACACCTCTGTACAATATACAGGTCCTCTTTAGATGGCGAAATTGGTCGGGTAATCGTGGCTGTTCTCAGGAAGTGAGTGCCAGGATGGGAATCCACGCTCCAGATGCCGGTACAGTAGGCACACAATGCCTCAGGAGTCGGAGCCGTTTTATGGTCTGTGATTAACGTAGCAGACATCTGTGGTGAGGTGAAAAATTGTTTATCCGGAATGAGGACTTTAGTCATTAGGCTGTCCGGTTAGTCAACCAAAGAAAGTGACAGCAAAGTGCTGATTAAAGAAGACCTTCGGGCATGAAAGGAAAAAAGCACCACAATGTCTACTGAAAGACTGCTGAGTTGACTTTTGTGCGGTGCTCCGAATAATGGCCTGTCATGTTTTTCTGTTACAGAGCTGGGAAAATGTGTGGCACAGGAGGGACATAAAGAAGGCATTGGCCTATATAAGCCAGGTGGGCATTTCTCCTAGCATGCCAACTCCCTGCTTTCCCATCACTGCCAAGATCCCACTAGCCATGGCATAGGATCACGTGGCCCCTGTCAAAGAGTCTTGGTCACATAATAATCTGATGGCGAGGGGGGCTGAATGGTTAGATATTACATTTTTCACTTATTGGAGTGTCCGTATTCCTGAAGCTCTTGTGGGTGCTCCATGGGATAAACAATAGCAGCACCCTCACACATTTCGGGGGGGCCAGGGTAAGATATCGCCATCCTTGGTAAGAGTAATCCAATGTGTTTTATGGACCCTCAATTCTTCATGGCTAATTGGGAAATTGGGACCAGACCGAAGAACCTAAAGGGTGAATATTCAATATTGTAACTGCCAATTGATTGTTGGCTTTGAAGAAAAGGGGGGGACTCTTCCCTGACCACGTTGTTCCACACTGACAAATGTTAATAAAGTTTTCCTAAGGACCCCTACAAGTGGAGGGGCGCTACTTATTCTTTATCCTATACCAAAAGATAGTGTTGATTGGCTAGCTGTCCCCTTTTGATGGTGATCATATGACTGCCTGGCGCTGTTTTGCCCAGAACCCTGGCACAGCACATGGGCACCACTGCTGGTGATTGGTGACGTGTGCCAGATGCACCCCCCGAGTTTAGAAGGAGGAGGTCCTTGAATTCAGTTTGGTCCATTTATTGGAGATATTTAAGGGGATCCTGTCTCATCTCCTCTTTTTCTGCCTCTGTAGCATTTCAGTCCTCCGCACGCCGCGTCCACATCTCCTCCTCTGATTTCCTGTCGGCTTAACGGCGGTTGAAATGTGGCAGCTGTTAGCGCTATTGATTACCCTTGTTCTATAAAATAAAATTAATGTGCCCTTGTTGTTTCCTTAACTACCCTCGTGGCCTGTTAACATCTGTTATAGATCAGCCCGTCGTCGTAAAGACGCTTCGCCCGTCGCCGTTGTTTGATGGCTGTCAGTTAATCCGCCGATGGCTCTCTAAATGTTGATGGAGAACTTGCAGCACATATCTTGTCATAGGATGCTACAAGTCAATGCTATGTCATACCTCAGTGTTTGTTATTATTGTCTGCAACCTTCAATCTGGATACCTACATCCCAACAGTATGTGTTCTTACCCTAGACTGTGTGATATTATGGAGGAGGTGTATAGGTTTTGCACCCCACCTTATTAAAGAGGTGACAGGTCCTCTTCACTGGCTATTTGGGAAATGCAGAATTCTGTCCCCTACATGTTGGTGGAAAGCGGAGGAGCAAAGGGCTGAGCAGTGTGTTCTATCAATGGGCAGAATGCTTCCTTTTCTCCCACCCAGGGGTAGTTGATGTGCATGGGCATGGAAGGGCAGACACTAGGGGGGGTGATTAAATAGTGCATAATTCTGCATGGGGGGGGCAGTTTGGTTTATGGTGGCTGCACTGTGACCGCTCGTGGATAAACCTTCTGACTATAGGGGTCATCATAGGGGATATAGGCGGGGTCCATCAAAGTTTCGAAGGGAAGCCCCCATGATAATGTTCATAATGTTCAATAATTGTGCGAACACTTAGAGCTCAATGCTTCCTATCACTAGGCCTTCATCTACTTACCGTATTTTTTGCCATATAAGACGCACTTTTTCTTCCCCAAAACTGAGGGGGAAAAGTTAGTGCGTCCTATACGACAAATGTGTTAAAAAAAATAATTAAATTATTATACTCACCCGATACCCGATCCTGCGTGTGTCTCTGCAGCAGCGTGTCTCTCTTCTCTCCTCTGCCAGCATCGTGTTTTCTCCTGTCTGTAAAGCAAAGCGAAAGAAGCCGACACAGCGCCACCTGCTGTTCCCTGTCCTAACTGCCGTACAATAGAAAAAAAGCACAGAGTGATCAGAAGGGGAGTTTGAAAGGTACAGAGTGATCAGAAAGGGAATTTGAATGGCACATGAGTGATCAGAAGGGGAATAATCTTTCAGAATCTTTTTTTCTAGATTTTCCTCCTTTAAAATTGGGTGCGTCTTATATTCCGGAGCATCTTATATGGCGAAAAATACGGTATTCCTTTTTGCAGAAGTTTCAGCCATCATCCATGGTCACCCTCTACCTGGCCTGAGATGCCGGCTTTTATCTGACATCGTCGATCCGAACCTGACGCCTGTGCAGTGATCATCTCTTGCTGCTGCCTGATTTCCAGAATTGCCGGATCACCCAGGTTCTCTCATGATCGTCCATCTTCTCCAGTGTTGTAGAGCGTTGATAAAGCCATCATTAAATAAAATGTGAAGAACAGGTATCCGGTTTTATAAGGCGCTGAACAAAGTTCCTCATCTGAAAACAATCACTTTTCTCTCCCCCCCATTAGGCGGATGTTCTTTAAATCTCGCTGCGTGATTACTGCTGAAATAATAAAAAGAATTTTTTAGAACAATTTGTGTCTAACAATTACATGACAATTATTTTTTTTTTTTTTGGAATAGGGAGCTCTTGAAACAAAGGCAGATGTGATTTGTCGCGCAGGAATGAAACTTCACCGCGTTCCCGGAACAGCGAGGGTTGTGTGACAGGTGCTCATCACGCCAACAGTCATTGTACAAATGTAGCTGATGTAGAGATGACAGCTCTGCCAGTGTACCCAGGAGAATGACAAGCTGCTATTACTCAGAAATCACAGGGATTCAAGGCCAACCACCTCCCAGCTTATGTCATGGCCGATCCATAGGGGAGGGGTGGAGGTGTCTGAAATGACAACCATATTATCCTGCAGAATAAAACTGTCATTATTATAGGGTAGGAAGGACCTTATTGGCTGCTGTGCAACCACATACAGTTTTTATTGCAGGTTCAGTCTTCTTTGTGACACTTGGTGCCCCAATATATGGGCAGTTGGGGTTACGGGGAGGCTGGCCACAAGTCTTTACCCTACCCTTATGTTAAGAGCATACCAGGCCCTCAAGTGATACCCAACCCTAGCTAATCCTATGGCGAGCAAAGACCGAAGTCTAACTATCCATAGCAGCAAACATTAACCCAGTCTTAGGTTACCCCTGAATGGGTGAAAATGCCCTCCTATTCAGGGTATTGGGGTTTGCTGTAAGGTTGGGTGGTCAGCAGCCTCTCCATCTGTATGTAGGTCACAATGTCTGGATGGTGCTACAACTCCCATCATCTCACCATAAATAATTATTAAGCCATTGCTGGCCTTGTCTTTGGTCATAAAGCTTATATCTGCTGCACTGCTGCCATTGATTCCATTGCTTATGATAAGCTGAATACATTTGTTTTATTTCCTAAATTCTATTTGAATAAATATAAGAAACAATTAGATTTTTACAGTTTGCAATCCTTGTGTTATAATTTTGTAAATATCAGCTTTTACTCCCATGCTGTTCCATATTCTCACCAAGCTATTCAACATTTGGGTTTGTTGGTTTCCTTCTGTACATAATCGGCACTCCAATAGGGAATTCCCGGGACTGTGTAGGGCTCATTGGATTGGATGCAAGTCATTCAGATTGTAAGATTCTACTAAATGCTCACATAACAGGACAGACGAAAGAACTGGTGCTGGTGTATTTAATCAGCAATGTGTGTATATATTATCAATCTATATACAAAAACATTTGTACTGCATGCTGCAGTAATAGCTGGAAGTGTAAGACTAATATATTAATGTGCTTGGCATTGAAACATAAGTCTGACACTAGGCCCGCTTTATGGCATCATTACAATTTGTATATGAAAAACACTTGTCATTTTCTCTTTGTTTACTGTGCAGACTCCAGAACTATCCATCCTATGAACAATATAGAAATTTTGCTAACAAGAGTACTGAACCAGATTGCTTGCCATGCCATAGAGCTGCAGTGCTGATGACTGGGCTCCAGAGGGAGGCAGAGAGCCTTAGAGATTGCTGCCTGCACTGTACAGTTAGGAAAGAGCCCTCCAGGTATGTGCAAGGTGAGTGCAGGACATGGGGTGGAGGATACTCTAATACCCTGCATGTTAGAAGAAATTTTTTTGTATTCCTATATGTATCTTGCTTTGTGTATTTCTTCCAGATCTGTGCATGAGTTTCCTGTAATACAGACCGGGTCACTGCTGCACTCCGCTCTCATGTAGGATGATTGGTCTTGTATGCGCCCCCTGTAGTGACAATTGCATGTCATGTGACCACGGTGGACCATGCCTTGGTGGTGTGCGCTGGCACAGTGGAATCTCCACCTATGACAGACGCACAGTACTTTGTCACCCGTGCCTAAATCAGGACTTCACAACAGGATCCCCTGCGATCACTTATTAACCCCGCAGATTTACAAATAATTAAAAACTGCTTTTGCAATAATAAACCTTTTCTGATAGGATGTGGATCCGAGGGGTCACCCAGAGATCCACAGCTGACCACCCAGGTGATGGCATTACTGTATGGCAAGACTTGGGTGCAGTGCCCGACGCTCGGCTGAGAAAACAGATTGTTCATCACACTGTAATTAAATCCTCATAATGAACGTTCTCTCTCCTCTTCAGATCTCACCAATATTTTGCGCACGCAAGATGAAACTGCAACGTGTTTCTGTCAATCATCGTCAGCCTCCGCTTTGTGGAGCCCCGAGTTTTAGAATTAATTATCGTCTGCGTCTCGGAAATTACGCAGGCTCTAGATTAGTGTATTAACCCCTGCCAGGACCAGCAGCGATCTGGAGTGCAGTAATAAGGGCTGCGCTGGCACTCCCTGCCGCCTCTCCTGGCATAATGCCCGCTCGTGTGGTGATATCGGTGGGTGGGGGGCACCTACCTGATACCTATTAATGGTAATTAATGTTGGCTTCCTTCACTGCGACACTAATCATCACTCATCTGTTTGTTTCTACACCGCTCCGGCGGTGGCTGCCACTTTGGACCACTCCTTACATTTAGATCCTCCATTTTTTTTTTGGCAGATTATCCTTCATGGCACAAATGTGCCAGAAATCTTTTCTACTTTTTCATGTTTCCATTGCCAAATAATCAGCAGGGCCAATCGGAGCTTTTTTTTTTTCCTATATTTTAATACCTAGCACTAGGGCGAAGAACTGGAAGTTTGAATTCAGCCAATAATGATTTCTTGGTTGAAATAGGGTGACAACGCTGTTCTTTCTGCAGTGAACTCACACAATGATGTTGTCATGCTAAGGATAGGGTAAGCGTGGATGAACTTTAGGTTCGGTTACAGTTTTTCTAAAGCATCTTGAACTCACATACAGCTCTGCAGAAAACTTCAGCGAACATCCTGCAATCCATTCTTCAGCACTGAGGATCTCCCAGCGCCTGGAAAAAGGTTACCCGGCGTGTCACATGACCTACCTGAAACCTTCTGGGGTCACTGTAATAAATTGGATGTAAACCCAATATCTATTTTATGGTATGCTGGTGTCATGCTTTGTTTTTAGAAATCAGTTACAAAGATTCTTGCAGAACTTCATGTTGGGTCTGACAATGCATCTAGCAGCAGTGTTATCTGGTTGGCATTGGCCCTTCTTGCGTTGGGCATTGGGCTGCCATTGCAATCTGCCGACCTGATAGGCAGCCAATGGCAAGTGAAGGAGAGTGCATGGCAGGCTGATAACCTTGCAGCTTTATTGAAAGCCAATGGACTGGAATTGTCTGCTGCAATACAAATTTTTGGTTATTGGGAAGATTTCCAGGTCAATTCATTTACTAGATTTACATACACTTTACATGACAAGTATATTCTGACTACTACATAACAAATATTTAGATGGCTTTCAAATACCGATATAATTTGTTTTGATTTGACATATAAAAATGACCCTAGGCAATACTATGAGGAGGTGATAGCTTGGGTAATAGTTGGTTTAAATTTAGTGTACTCCTCAGGGTCCTGGACACTCCCCCTTTCCCTATGGAGCATCCCGGTGCTTATAAATCAATTTCCCTATATTTGAGGCTCTATTCTAGTTGTTGGATGTCTTCTAATCCTAAACAGAAGAAGGAATAACTTGTGTATAGCCTGGAATACACACCCTACCTGTTGGTGCTGCGGCTCATTTCAATAATGCGCTGCCTCCTTTGTTATATACTTTAAGGGTTTGAATCCCAGAGCCGGCAGAAGGTGATGTTCAGTGGTCTGGCTGCTGCACCACCCGGTCACAACCTAAATAATAAAAATTCTTTATTAAGTTTCACTTTTTACCATTCAATACAAATATTATTGCAAAAATATTACTGATTATGTGATCTCATTTACTAAACCTTCAAGGGGCTTGCTGCTAAATCCCCCAACCCAGAGCAACACTCTAGCCCAGCGGTTTGCAGCCAACCAATGGCAGAATGGGTTCCTTCAATATGCGAGTTCAATTCTTAATTCTTCTCTTTAAATTTATTCCACCCTATGTACTAAGTCTTGCAGTTGAGGGGGGGGGGGGGTCTCTCATAACCCGGAGTCTCTGGTGCAGGGGTTTATTAATCAACCTAGGATCCTACATGGGTTTTTCAGTTTGTGTGTTTGAATCTCTCTTTTGTCCTGATCTTCAGAGGACATTACAATAGACCAACAAACAAAGCAGTTATTGAGCAGAGGTGAGTAGCTCAGAGGATGAGTGTTGACCCAGGGCGCCATAGACTCAAGTTCGAATCCCTGAGAGTGCTGTAATCCCCAAGGGCAAACCAACAAAAGCACTGTAGACCCCGAGGGCAAACCAACAAAAGCGCTGTAGACCCTGAGGGCAAATCAACAAAAGCGCTGTAGACCCCGAGGGCAGATCCATAAAAGCGCTGTAGCCCCCAAGGGCAGATCCATAAAAGCGCTGTAGACCCCAAGCTCAAACCTCTGAGTGAAAGTCTGGAGGCCATGGACAACCCACCAGTCTGCTCCAGTCCCAGGCCCCCACAGGCCTGTAACATATGTGGGCATCACATTAGGTTGTGGACCCCCCGCCTCTTTCGGTCCATGGTCTGTGATCACTGCAACAAATATAATTAGAATGGGCTGTCTTACCGGGGCAGCCCATTCAAAAAGTGGGACTTAGGTTTTTATTGGCCTCACTATATATATATATACCACCCCAGGTACAGAATCTCACATCCCCTGTTGGTGGGATAGGACAGTGGACCTTTAACATTTTCCACTACCCCATCCCACCAGCAGGGGACAGGAGACTCTGTACAGCACCAAGGAGGGCAATGGGTATCGGCAGGACTTGGATTTGAACTCAGATTTCCAGCAGACCAGACAGATCACTTATCCTCTGAGCTATCCCACCCATGCTCAAACCTTAGAGTGTTCGTTCTCCTATTTCAGAAAAGAAAAAACAAACCAATGCAAAAAAAAAAAATATATATGAATAAATAAATAAACAGAATTGTCCATCTTACATAATTTACAAACCTGTTCACCCACAATGGGGAAATAAAGGATAACCCATGATTAACAGAAGATAAAACTTGTACAAACCCTCATCCCAATCTCTGCATAAAAGTACACCCTACATCCCATGACAATGAATGTCCCCGGTCCCTGCCAGCCCTCTGACACACAAAAATAAAGTAGCAGTAGAAGAACAAAAAGACAAGAACCTCAATTCTGGAAGGTGTCACCAAACCCCACTGCCTCCCCCCAGGCATAGGAATAGAAAATATACGTATAGCCACAACTGTATAGTAAGGAAGCGTTGACATCCTGGCCAGTTCATTTTTTGACTGCCTGTGTCCCTTTGGGGAGATTTCATTTCACTTCCTGCTCTAGAGAAGCAACAGGAAGTTGAATTACTTTTTTTTACAAATTCTGAGGAATTCTCTTCGTAGAGAGCTGTCACCATTGGAAGATTTCCCCGCTTTACCTTTGATATCTAAATATTCACAATCACTTTCTACCTCTTAACCTCCAATTATTGGTACCAGCAGAGAATGTTTGAATTTCACAGACAGAAATAGAAACATTTTACAATCTGATTTAAACTAAAAATAAAGTTTTCTCTATACATAAACTTTAATAAAAGAATAAGGCAAGGGGGACAATTTCAAGAATTCACAGAATGTGGTGTCTCGAGTATCAGGGAACCAGTACATGTGAGTAAATACAATGTAGAAGTGTTCCTTTAGAATTAAAGAGACCCTGTCACCGGACCATTTTATTTACCTGTAAATTTTTCCTTTTGTAGATATTCAAAACCCCTGAGATTGTTGCTGGGAGCCGCCATCTTGGTTGTGATGTCAGCAGACTTGGACTTCAGTGGCACATTTATAATATTATCCTTGGCCCCTCTGCCAGCAGCTACCTAAAATGTTATGTAGGGAAGTGAGGGGTGGAGGAGCTGGGCCAGCATAAGTAGTAATTAGACACCCGCAGAAGAGGAAAGAGATATGATGTAGGAACTGACTCTTCCTGGAGAAGGGACACATTCATTGACACATTGCCAATACAAAATCATTGATGAAAAGCTGATATTTCTGTGCTTTTACCCACAGTGTTCAGGTTGGCATTGGGGGTCCCTTTAAATTGTGCATTCAGCTGCCATGCTGCATTGGCCCTTTAAGATGCGGCCTCTGTGCCAGGCATTTTCTGCGACTTCTCCAATATTAAATGCGCATCGCCTCCAAAGGGGCTCATTATATCTGTGTAGAGATGTTTTTCTAAAGCTCAGGATGATTTTTCAGTGGAGTAGCCTTCAGCAAAATGTATTATGCATTTTCCTCCTGATAAACAGAGCGCTGTTATGTAAGTGTTCTGAGAGAGATGGAGCAGCTCAGACTCGCCAAGGAAAAAAGAAAAAGATGAGAAAAACCCTGGTGAGTCGGGTGTATGCGTGCCGAAGCGCGGAACCAGAGATTGGAAGAAGAGTTTAGAAAGACAGGAAGTTCTCATCCATCTCCAACCGTCTGTCTGCTCCCATCCCTCATTCTATTTTATAGAAATCTGAAAAATCAAACTGGTGACAACCAGAGAAGGCGAAACCAAATATATGTCAATGTTTACTTGTCAGGTTCTGGGTCAGTAGGGCTTTGTTCCCAATGTATGCATGGGGCTGTCCGTTCCAATGCTGACCCCATTTATACTTTTCAGGTTCTAGGTCAGTAGGGCTTCGTTCCCAATGTATGCATGGGGCTGTCCGTTCCAATGTAGGTCAGTAGGGCTTCGTTCCCAATGTATGCATGGGGCTGTCCGTTCCAATGGTGACCCCATTCATCACAAAGATAGAAATGAATGCAGCAACAGGCCTAACTGTTTAAGAGACCCTGTGATCGACCTAAAAATTTCAGGTATAAGTGCGGAGCAATCAAAAAGCGGAATCACGTATCCATGTTCTTTAGCAGGACGTTCTTCTTACTAGAAGATATGAGAACTCCAAGAAGTGTCAACTACCTAACACCACCTCCTCCTCCTTGCACATAAGACCCTCTGCTCTTCCTGGAGAGCCTTGTTATTGTTTCTGCTGGCCCAGCTCCTCCATCTCTCCCCATGTTTGATTTTGGCCTTGGGAGAGAAATGAAAGGGGAATAATATAGACTAATGCTGAATGATAGCTTAGAGTCTGCTGAAACCACGGACATCACAAGCAAGGGCTGTTGGATTTCTATACAAAGGTTGTTCTCATTCACCAGTGGGCCTGCATTATAAGTGAGGTCCCAATGCAGTAGAAGCATGATTGCTGATGGGAAAGTGAGGGCTAAGGGAAGAAATTTCCTTTTTATATTCCACTGAGACAAACACGTCTGGAACCCTTCATGTTCTGAGATTGAGCAGTTCAGCTTTCTTGTGTAGTGGAGAATGGAAGTTTGAGATCCCGTTGAGTTTGTAGAGTTGATTTGTCCCACAGATCCCACAGGAGATTAGAGAAAATCACCAGTATAGGTGTCTCCATTGGAAAATGTTCATTAATTCTGGTGACAACTAAAATATGTTGGATTTTCAAGCAATAAATTACTAATTGAGGGGATCAGAAAGTAGAAACCAATATTTTGGCTATAGATACACTTTAGGTACCCATAGACATGACTGTTACATCCAATGTTGTTGGTTATTGCTGATAATGATTTCACATCTGTAACCATTACACAAAAAATTAGTTTTGATAATCATCAGAAACCACAGCAAACTTTTCTAAATCAGGTTTTTGAGCAGATTTCGGATCTGTTTTCAGTTTTTCCCTCTCACGTAGAGTTATGAGTACTATTATGGTTAACATTGTACGTGCATGTATTTTGTACTAAAACGTAAGCACCATTGAAGAGAATGTTATTACATCTTCAGTGTGAAGTAAGATAAGGCACACTCTGCTATAGATCTACTGAACAGTGTCAGTCAGGTGCCATTGTTTCTTCAGAAATGCTTAGAGTATGATTTTCTTGTGAACTCTCTGTCTGGATTGTCGCTGTATAGCATCCAGCAGTAGTCGGCCATCATACTTTCATTCCAGAAACCTTGGTAGCGGTGCTCCATTAACTGAATGTCCCGGTGAAAACGTTCTCCTTGTTCGTCACTCACCATACCAAGAAATTCCGGGAAGAATTCTACATGTGAGTGCAAGAAATGTATTTTTAATGACATGGGACAACCCAGTTTATGAATCAAGCAGATTCTGAACTCCTTCCGTTGGTTGCCCAGGAAATTTTCCCACAGCCACTTGAATGAATCCCAAGCTTCTAGCTCAGCTGCTGGGAGATATTGTTTAAAAAACATCATCCTGCAATACAGACGATCTGTGGCCCTATAAATATCCCTTCCTTCATTTTTGCAGTGCTTATGTTTTGGAAACTTCCCAACAAGGTACTAAAAACCCCTGGAGTTTGATTTACCCATGGCCTTTACAAGGTTCTTCACCAAGCCTAACTTGATATGGCGAGGTGGCAGAAATATTTTATGCGGATCAACCAGAGGCAGAAACTTGACTCTGCTTGTTCCGGGCTTATAGGTATCTCTTGGTTGCCAATCACGCTTGACACAATGGTCTCTCATAGATTGGCTGTCCATTAGGCATAGGAAACAGCAATATTGTGTGAATCCTCCTTGCATTCCCATCAGCAAGCCAATGACCTTTAGATCCCCACAGATGTTCCATATTGTTTGTGTTTTTACTGGATTGCTTCAAGTAGTAACTTCATGTTGTCATAGGACTCCTTTAGGTTAACGGAATTGGCAATGGGTAAACTTGCTTTGGAATTACCATTATGCAGTAAGACTGCTTTCAATCTTCTTTTAGAGGAATCAATGAAGATACGCCATTCAGATGGAACGTGCTCTTGTGATATCATACCAGTAGCACAGTGAGCCATTACTAGTGAAGAACTTTGTCAAGTTATGATTTCATTTTCTGTAGTCAGTTACAGTCACACTCTTTGCAAGTAAGTGCTTCTGTTTAAGCCTTGAAGCAAGAAGTTCTGCTTTGTCTTTGGAGAGATTTAGATCATTATTATTATTAAACAGGATTTATATAGTGCCAACATATTACGCAGCGCTGTACATTAAATAGGGGTTGCAAATGACAGACTAATACAGACAGTGATACAGGAGGAGAGGACCCTGCCCCGAAGAGCTTACAATCTAGTAGGTGGGGGAATTTACATACAATATAATGGGAGATATGTAATGGTGGGAAGTAGTGACGTTTTCAAAAAACAGAAGATAGGTAGGCAAGTTTGAAAAAATGGGTTTTGAGTGCTCTTTTAAATGAGCAGAAAGTAGGAGCAAGCCGAATAGGATGAGAAAGACCATTCAAGAGAGTCGGGCAGCCCCAGAGAAGTCTTGGAGCCGTGCGTGTGATGAGGTTATGAGTAAGGAAGTCATTAGTAGGTCATTGGGGAGCGGAGAGAGCGGTTGGGGGAATACTTTTTTCATGAACAAGATCATTCAGCTCTGCTTGTGTAAAGGTCTCTGGTTCTGAATCTTCATCGGCCAAGTAGTCAGGATCAAATGATTCGGGGTTGTAACTTGCTGCAACTCCAGCGCATTTCTCATCACCTTCTGAAGCAAGTCCATCATGTGCGCGATACTATTTTGTGCTTACTTTTACCTGAGAATCCACTTTTGTTGACGCAGCAAAAATAACAGTCGATTAGATGGTCTCGCGGTTCTCTCCACATTATCGGTATTGTAAATGGCATTGCTGCTTTACGCCAATTTAGCCAGTCACGCAGTCCGTTAAAACAACTGGTAAAGATGACATGTGGAGCCCAAGATTCATCCTGGTCACTAAGTGGACAGCCGAAATATAATTTGTATATCTTTTTAAGTTGTGTGGTAATTTGGCGACGTTGTGCTTTTGTTGTGAATGAACCACACACCAACAGAAACTGTCTGGATCATTAAGGCAATTTCTAGGCATGATGACAAATGAAATCAATTGCAGTTGGTGCGGACTCTAACCTTTAAAAAAAGAAAACTGTTGTTAAATGTTGTAATATGTTAAGGCTATTTATAATGAATTTCACACAATATATAATTAGCTGCATCACAAAAACTAGATGTGCTAGAGAAAAACTGAACATAGATTTGAAATCCGCATTAAAAATCTTACAAAGCCCACATAAAATGATATCTGATAAAAATGACATATTGACCTGTGTTATTTATTTGCTTATGGCTGATTTCACATCATTGTGGGTGACTTGTTTGTAACCATTATTTATCTTAGGAGATCGGGTATGGCTGCTTACCATCAATGGCTTCTCACAAGGGAATTTCATTTTTCCTGCAACCTGTGACATTCTAATGAATTATGGGACTTACCCTGGTTGATGTCTTGGTGCAGGGAGAGTCGTCCCCATCTTTAGGGTTAGCGGTCCAGGGACAGTCCGAGGAGCCAAATAAAGTCACATGACAGCTGATCACATGATCTGCACAATTCCCGTCTTCTCTACAGCTATCAGCTGTTAAGAATCTTCAATAAAAAAGTTATTGATCATGTGATTGCATATTAAGCATTTGGCAATGAAATATTCTACAAGGAATATTGTCTTATAAGATCACAACTAATATTTTGCTTTTAATAGACCTGGAAAAGACTGGAGCTTCTGCCATTATTTCTTTCCTACAAAATTTGGGGCAGGTTAGAAGTGACTTTTCGGTAGGGGAGATTTCAAACTTTTACCAGGGTTTTACCATAATCTGAGTCTACTATTTCCTGTATGGGTATCACTCATCATGACAAGAAGTGATGGCATGAAAAAAAATCATGGACTGTCATTACTAAATTCTTCCTAAAAATCCTGCACTGTGTTACATGCCTTGCTATTTCCATCGTCTGGCACATAGCCTGAAATGCTCCCCCATTTGTATCTGCTTCTTTCTGCTAATATAAAAATGAGAAGTATAAATATTAGCCCATGTTCTTCCTCTGTCCCAGCTGGAGATATTCTGACCCATTCTATGGGCCATTGTCCAGTCACCAGAACAAACATGGAAGGATTATCCTCTGACTTACTATTGTGTCTCTGGGACAGAAAGTGAAAGAAAATTTCTTTGATGCATCAAACAGAAAGAAAAAGAAAATCTACTCTTTTAAAACAAAAAATGGCTTCCGATACACTTTATAAAAGGCTGTAGGACATTTTCCGTCCTAGCTGTTCCCTCTGCGGCGATTTCCTTAGTATAAATTTGCACCTTAATCTGACCGCTTTCTATAAGATGTGAATAAACATCCACCAGCCATTCTTATTTATCCTGCCAACCCGCACGTCTGGTAATTATTAGCACAGGGGGGTGTCTGGTGAACGAAGCGCTTTTCCATGGCCACGTCGGATTCTAAACGTTTTCTCCAGAAAGGTCACCTCTCCAGAGGCGGGCGGCCGGCTGCACTGTCATCGCCTAAGATCTATTTTTTTTTATCTGTCTGAGCTAATACCTGAGCCGGCGGCTTTCATCTCTCAGCTCCTCCACTTCTCGGCTGATGACAGCTTACAAAGTAGGAATGTTTAATCGATACATCGGTATTGTCTGCGAGGCGTCATTATGTGCAGCGGGGCCGGATTGGAGGCGTCCGTGCTGCCGTCTATGTAATCTTTCGCTTGCTGAGCGAATTTTAAAACACGCGGCCAGGCGCTTAGATCGTTAAAGGTTTTATTTTTTAGATTTCTGCTTTTCTATCGATCAGTTCTCTTTGTTTGGGCCTCTGATCCAGGGGTACCTGACTGAGGTTTGCATGCCGGCTCAATGGTTTGCGCTGCGGCCCCACGCCTATGGGATCGATACCCGCTGGGGCTTTATCTACATGGAGTTTGTATATTCTCACAGTTATTTGTCTGAATTTCCCTCGGGTGCTCTGATCTCCAGAAAGAGAACAGTGGCTTATTCAGCCAAGGACTAAGCAATAATCGGTTTTCTGTAGTCCTTGTTCCTGCTATCATTACATTGGGGAAATGTCCTGCAGGTGCAATTTTGCTGCACCCCCTGTATCTTGAATAGGGTTCCAAACTGCAGGGCCATGCTGCCCATGCTGACGCCTATATACTCCTCAAGGTGCCTGCAATGGGCACGTGGCATCAGAACTGGACCATGGAGGAAGGTGGCCTGGTCCGATGTACATCATATGGATGGCTGGGTGAGTGTGCACCATGGGGAAGAGATGGCAGCTGGATGAACTATGGGAATAGGACTGGCAGGGAAAGATATCTGCTGCTAATATCCTGCTGGAGGATACAATGGGCACCTTCAAAGTTCTTGAAGAGTGCATGACATGACATGTCCATGACATTGCCAATTCTTCATATATAAGTTATATTATACAAGAGTGACATCACCAATTCTCCATATATAAGTTATATTCATCGCCAATTCTCCATATATAAGTTATATATTATACAGGGGTGAAATCATTAATTTATAAGTTATATTATACAGGAGTAACATCGCCAATTCTCTATATATGAGTTATATATTATACAGGAGTGACATCAACTCTCTATATATAAGTTATACATTATACAGGAGTGATACCAATAATATATAAGTTATGTATTACACAGGAGTAACATCGCCAATTTACCATATATAAGTTATAAAATACAGGAGTGACATCACTGCTCTCCAGTGAATGACATCACCACCCCGCTTATATGTTAAATATTATACAGGAGTGACATCACCGCACCAGGGATCTGCCATATGAGCCTTGGTAGCGGCTTGACATATCTCCTGGCAGTGAAGGCGCTCAGGGTAAAGCGAGGTGACCCGTGTCAGTAAGGACTCGGTAACTAAGTCAGGAAAGTCCGCTCTTCCTCCGCATTGTCGGGTTCGCCCACACTTGTGGATTCTGCGTGAGCGTGAATCTGATACCGCTGCCGTGGAATCTGCAATAATGAGCTCAGATGTAGGCCCGGCTCGCTCTCATTAGGAGTGTCATATCGCTGTCTGGTCGCTTTAGGAGCCCACCTCCCTCTCCAGCTTGCCTCTGTTAGACAAACGAGCAACCACAAAGCTGACATTTCCAAGCAGGCGGCGATAATAGATTGGGTCTCGGTATCGTTTAACCCTCCCATGGCTGAGTGGACAGCTCATACAAATCGCTTTGGCCAACGCAAGGTGAGAGGTTTAACCTTGCTTATTGTGACTGCTGTGCACGCCACGTAGCCTGGACTTCTGCACAACTACCCCATTAGCAAAGGTTGCTAATTGGATAAAAATTCTTTGTGAAAATGAAAAATTGGCCAACATGCTGGAAAATTGTTGTCATTCCAGCTTTATATTTTAGACGACATTAGTTTTTGAGCAACCAATGTAAGGAAGAAGCAAAAAAATAAAGATGTATTACAGCAATATAATCTTTGCCGCGCATGCTGCAGGATTTCGGTGCCACCTCTTGGGAACGGAAAGCATATGGCATCGTTCCAGGAAAAATCATTTTCTGGTACGAAGCCGCAGAGTATAAAAAAAAAGGGGAAGATTTGCGATCGTTCCGTTCTTAAAATCTTTTAGGTTCCCTAAATATTTCCGTTGATCGCAGCTGGATTGGGGGTCAGCTTCAGTCACGGAACCTGACCTGTAAGAATTTGCAAGCCTGCGCTTCGCGATCGGCTTCGTTTTTACATCCGACGGGTCAATCAAGGTGAACAAAATGGCGCCGTTTTTCTAAACTGCAATCCAACTCCGTCTTTGCAGCAAACTCTTTTTTTTCTCCCACCCCTTCTTGCTATTTCGGTTGCCTGTGGCAGGGAGGAAGTTGCGCTATCTCTTTGCCTCCGATGTCTCCTATCAAAGGATTTTGCCGCATAGAGCATCCATAATTATCCCGCCGTCTGCAATTTGCAAAGAGCTGACAGGCTAATCCCCCCGCCGAGGCGCAGGTGAGCGGCGTGCGATACGGAGGTGAAAGGGTTACCGACGTGTTCTTTGTTCTGTTTTTTTTTTTTTATTTTATGTCTCCGACAAATCCCCATCCAGCGGATAGCAGGAGGAAATCTGGACTGTCAATTGCTTTTTCGGAAACAATTCAGCAGTTGTGTCTAGACAGAGCTCAGATAGAGCGCTCGCCCCCCCCTCCCCTATTCTATCTCCCTCTGCGTGCTGTCTCACTGTGCCGCGTGTCTGCTAATTACCCTGAAATTGTTCGCCCAAAACCCCCATAGAGCAACTACTTTTTTGCAAATCTAGGTCATTTGACTGACATGTGTTCCTTTCTCGCGAGCCGGCTCGCTGTGCGCCATGCGGAATATGTCTGTTGGCGTTATAGTACGGCTATTTGCTCGCTTACATAACCGCCTCTAAAGTTCCACACATACTGGGGAAAAGGATCACTTATAATGGGCCCATCGCATGGCTTATGAATCGTATGATGAGCTGCAGATCAGAGGGAGAGAATCTAAGGGGCTGTAGGGGCAGTGATCTCTAACACTCTCCTGCAAAATGTTTCTGACTGCCGTCACATTTGTAGTATGCCTGCAGTCTCTGACTATCCCCTGTAGTACAGCTATAGTCTCTGACCATGCCCTATAGCAAAATCTGCATTCTCTGTCCATCTCCTGTACAATGTCTGCACTCTCTGACAGTCTCCTGTACAATGTCTGCACTCTCTGACCGTCTCCTGTACCATGTCTACAGTCTCTGTTGTTTCCTGTACTATGTCTGCAGTCTGTGACCGTCTCTTGTACTATGTCTGCAGTCTGTGACCGTCTCCTGTACAATGTCTGCAGTCTCTGACCCTCTCCTATACCATGTCTGCAGTCTCTGACCATCTCCTGTACCATGTCTGCAGTCTCTGACCGTCTCCTGTACTATATCTACAGTCCCAGACCATCTCCTGTACAATGTCTGCAGTCTCTGACAATCTCCTGTCCCATATCTGCAGCCTCTGACCATCTCATGTCCCATATCTGCAGTCTCTGACCATCTCCTGTACTATATCTGCAGTCTCTGACCCTCTCCTATACCTTGTCTGCAGTCTCTGACCATCTCCGGTACTATGTCTGCAGTCTCTGACCATCTCCTGTCCCATATCTGCAGCCTCTGACCATCTTATGTTCCATATCTGCAGTCTCTGACCATCTCCTGTACTAAACCTGCAGTCTCTGACTATCTCCTGTACTATATCTGCAGTCTCTGACCATCTCCTGTCCCATGTCTGCAGTCTCAGACCATCTCCTGTACTATGTCTGCAGTCTCCGACCAACTCCTGTCCCATGTCTGCAGTCTCTTACCATCTCCTGTCCCATGTCTGCAGTCTCAGACCATCTCCTGTACTATATCTGCAGTCTCTGGCCATCTCCTGTCCCATGTCTGCAGTCTCAGACCATCTCCTGTACTATGTCTGCAGTCTCTGATCATCTCCTGTCCTATGTCTGCAGTCTCTGACCATTTCCTGTACTATATCTGCAGTCTCTGATCGTCTCCTGTCCCATATATGCAGTCTCTGACGGTCTCCTGTCCCATATCTGCAGTCTCTGACCGTCTCCTGTCCCATATGTGCAGTCTCTGACCGTCTCCTGTACTATGTCTGCAGTCTCTATCCGTCTCCCGTACTATATCTACAGTCTCAGACCATCTCCTGTACAATGTCTGCAGTCTCTGACCATCTCTTGTCCAATATCTGCAGTCTCTGACCATCTCCTGTCCCATATCTGCAGTCTCAGACACTCTTCTGTAACATAACATATACTACATACTATATGTGGCCCTCTATATCTAGTGAGTAGGCCCCTGCTGATCTATGCACTTCCTGAAAATCAGAGCATGTTGATGGACATTCGCTGTCCCCAGCCTGATGAATTGCCGACAGATAAAAATGTTTGTACATTTAAATTGTTCATCTGATCAGTGGGCTGTAATCTGCACAGATACAGACAATCAGAGTCCAGAAGGGTCGGATCCACAAGCATCAGGCAGTTATTTGTGTCTGCATAATTTATATTCCTGGCTGGACAGATGTGATTAGATTTTTGCAAAGGATGAGAGAGCGAGAGATGAATTGTGCTCCTGGTAACTAGGCAGCATGTAAGTCAGCCACAGCAAAATATCACCAAGGAGGGGAAATATCACTGCAAGAAATTGACCAGCATCCTGACACAAATATCCGAGATTAGATTTATGGGGGAAATCTGTGGTATAAAAGCGCTCTGAATATGAGTAGCCATAACATTTCTCGGGGATTTTGGTCCACGTTGATATTATCACAGTTGCTGCAGATTTGTCATGCACACATCCATGATGTAATTTTCCATCTCTTCCCAAAGGTTCTGTATTGGATGGAGACCTGGTGACTGTGGAGGCCATTGGAGTCCAGGGAACTGATTGGAATTCTCAAGAATCTATTTTTTGATTTGAGATTTGTGACATGGAAGCTGCGTAATATGTTGGCGCTATATAAAACCTGTTTAATATTAATAATAATAAATGGGGTGTTACTGCTGGAATTAGCAGAAGATGGGAACACTGAGATCAAGGGATGGACATGGTCAGCAACAATAGTCTGGTAGGCTGCAGCATGTAAATGATGCTTATTTTGTACAAAGGGGGCCAAAGTGTGCCAAGAAAATGCCCTGCATGCCATTACACCACCAACAACCTGAACCACTGATACAAGGCAGGACGGGTCCATGGGACTCAGACCAGGCAATGGTATTCCAATCTTCTCTTGTATATATTTGATGAGCCAATGCAAGTTGTAGTGCCAGTTATCTGTTCTTACCTGACAGGAACGGTCCCTGGTTTGGTCTTGTGTTGTTGATGAGGCGTCTATAAGAGTCCTCCAGGGGAGAGATATACCGGGAGAGCGGTGATGTCACTCCTGTATATTATATCTAAAGAGCGGTGATGTCACTCCTGTATATTATAACATATCTGGAGAGCGGTGATGTCACTCCTGTATAATATAACATATCTGGAGAGCGGTGATGTCACTCCTGTATAATATAACATATCTGGAGAGCGGTGATGTCACTCCTGTATAATATACCATATCTGGGGAGCGGTGATGTCACTCCCGTATAATATAACATATCTGGAGAGGTATAATATAACATATCTGGAGAGTGGTGATGTCACTGCTGTATAATATAACATATCGGGAGAGTGGTGATGTCATTCCTGTATAATATAACATATCTGGAGGGCGGTGATGTCACGCCCCTTTGTCTATGGTGGCCATTCAGCTATTGGAAGCTTTGATATAAACAGAATGAGGAATCGGACATTTTTAGATTACAGGTACAGAACCTATTTAAAAACTTACCATGTCAGAACGGCGACAATACACCCAGCATCACGTCTTCAAGGATGTAAAACAGAATTATGAAATGTCAGCCTGGGATAATAAGGAAATGCCATCATTAATAACCAATAGGAGCTTACAAACACAGCAAGGGGTGAAGCTAAAGAAATGTAAAAGTATAGAGGACATAAGATTACATTAGCATTAGGAATCCCTCCACCTGGTGGTCAATACTGGGAACTGCAACTCTGCAAAAAGTGGTAAAAGTTACCAAAGTTTGCAGAGTGTACAGAGAAATGTCACACAAATAAGAGCAAGCGTTTTATATATGCATGCACTTTAAAACTGTCCTACAAAGAAATTTGTGCACAATATTTGTTTATTCCAGAGCTCAGATTTAAAGACATGAATATCATGGAAATAATCAAAGCTCACACTGCATCTCCTTTTTTCTGCATAGAGATCTAACTGGAGAATTCATATTCAGCTTCCAAAATGCAAAAGAAATTTACAGGACTGATTCTCTGTTTTTGATTTTTTTCAAGCTTTATTTAGGTGTGGCGTAAATGGGTGTTGTTGTCAGATTGCATTTTGTAACGGAACGCAGTGCTGCTCAGATGTATATTAATGAATACAAATGCATCAAAAGGCCTGCAATGCAAACAGAACCAAAGAAATGCAACACAAGGCAAATGAACCCTTAGGACCATCATCCAACCTTCACCAATGAAGTCAATGGGCATGAGCTGCGTTGCCATCACATACAAGACGAAAACGCCCATTTATTTAAGCCAGGGGTCGGCAAACTTTTTAGACTACTAGGCCATTTCAGGAGGTGAAGGAGGAGAAGAAACATGGTGTCCAAAGAAAGGGTTTTTACAACTGTGACTGCAAGCAAGCAGCCTCAGTCTTCCGCTCATCTGCGGTGTAGTCTCTGTACGTGTGCGCGTGCTTGGCATCGAAATGCCTTGAGATTCGACCGCTTGAAAGCGCTGTTGTTGCTCACTAAACACAGGGCTTTGTTGCTGCGTTGGACGAAGAATAATTTGTCAGTCCATTCGCGGTTGAAGACACGATGTTCGAGGTCAACCTTCCGGAGCCTGGTAGCTGCGCGTTGCTTCTGCTCTTTAGGCACTAGCCACATTGGGGTTACTGTGCGGGAATTCAATCAGGCCAGATCCAACAATAAATAACTAGGGGGGCGTTGGGCTGGACTGGAATACTGGCTAGGCCGTATCCAGCCTAAAGGCCTGAGTTTGCCTACCTCTGATTTAAGCCATAAGCATAAACTTTTTTTCAGACGAGCCTGCAATGCTTTGTTATCAGGCTGCTGTTTTTGGAAGTAACATAATAACAGGTCAGATCCAAATTTTTCAAACCAGGATCATTGTTAGCAATTCTTGGAGAGATAATATTGCCCCCCATAGTGTGAGGACGACCCCAGACCAGACGTGTGTTGTTCCCTGTGGGAGATTTACTTGGAACAGAATAAACTTGGCCCAAGGCGTCAATAAGAGTCCTCCAGGGAAGGGCGGCGTACATTGTTATTAATATCTTCACTGCCAGCGGTGGCCCACAGGGCTCCTCCTGAAGATGGCTAAGCCGGGAGATTGACAGCGATGAGCAGCTGTGAGCAGATTCACAAACTGCAAGAGCAGCAAGAGCGCCACACACGCATTCCCGAGAGAGGTGACGAGACTGCACTGTCGCTTCTTAATCATGGTCCATTAACCCCCTTCTTCTCAGCACCAAATGCAGCTCCCAGATGAGACCACATCTTAAAGAGGAACTCTATGCCTAAAGGCCGCTCTGCTCCAATATCGGATTGCTGAGCGCCGGGGGCCCTCACATAACCTGTGCGGTCTAGTTCAGGTCAAATGTTCATTCAGAGTTTGGTTCTCCTTTCAGTTCAATACCATACAGCGCTGCTACATGGGGAATAAAATAAATGTCCTTTGGCTCCCTATATACTCCTGGCTTTAGGCTGACATTGTCACATTTATTCACAGTTCAGTTCTGTATCCGGAATAGAAATTTGGAGGCTTCAGGCTGAGCTGCAGGAATTCACCTTGTCCAGGGAAGGGGGGAGCTCCGGCAGTATTAGATGTCAGATTACACTGCAGTCTGCTATGGGAACGCTGCCCAGGTCAGAGTAACCTTTCTATAAATCACTCTTACTGATCCAGAGACGTCTTAATGTTTTCTACAGCAATTTCCCAACTTATTTATCTTCTTCACTGTCATCCTGGCCAACTGGAACTCTCCCATGAGCTGTGGTCAGAGTAGTGCTTAGTGCTAGAAAAGCGGAGGGGGACTGGCCATGTGCACAGGTCCAGATATTAAAAAATCCACCTACAGATACGAGGGCCTACAGAACAAAGTGTTCGGGAGTTTTGTCTTGTGGTCACTTTTAATGTTAGATAGGGATGAGAGTTAGTTCTGATTCCGCCATGACCTAGTCTCTGCAGAAACTGCTGATTTTCTGGGAAATTCCAGGGGAATATATAGCTAATATTAGACAAGGTGAAATAGTCTTTATTTAGGGCTAGTAGGCAAAATATTGCACGTGATGTTAAAATAAAAATATGGCTTCCTCTTTTCAAATTTCAACCAGATGCTTGAATGACAGATCCCACTGCGGTAATAGTGCAGGGAATCCCCAGTGTAAGCAAAAGGGACCTATTGAGGTCACGTATTGCCTGACGCGTTATAGGCAACGACTATAGGCTTCCTCAGGGGTGTGTTGTTGCAGAAGTCACTGTACTATATAGAAACCATACAACTTCTGCAAACAACACACCCCTGAGGGAGCCTATAATCGGCGAAACGCGTCAGGAGGTACCTGACCTTAATGGGTCCCTTTTGCTTGCAACTAACCTATATTGTATGGTGTTAGCAAATCTATGTCTAGGAGAAATATCCAAACCCTGTGATATTAACAGGATATATATTGAAAAAACTATATTGTATTATTATGCATGTACTAAAAAATACAAAAATAACTCTTTTGCACAAAATCTTTGATCCTCAAACCTCTTTCTTTCTTTCTCTTCTACCTACAAACCATGTTGTGCCTAACAATGGATATATATGACTGGATGATGTTGGATCCATTTCTGGAGACAAAATAAATGTATTTTTAAATTTTAGTAAGTATGTGTTTCTATTTTTATTCCAAGCATAACTCACCTGTGCCTATTGCCTTGCAAGGCTGAAGAGGATACACAGTCAGACGTTGAAGAAATCCATTCCAGGTTTGCTGGATCAGTAATAAAAAGAGTCTTGCAAAGCTTTAATAAATCAGACCCCTTGTTTGTATTTGTGTTTGCTTTCTTTTATAGTTTAAACTTTTTTTTTTTATACTTTTTAAACTTTTTAGATGTTTTTGCCCAAGTCATGTGACATTCAGGATCCTCCACTCCTCAATGATATAGAGAACAATTGTGACAGCAGAAGTCGTACTGTGCACACCACCCATTGTATTTCCATGGACAGGTTCTGAACCATGGAGCAGGTAAGTCTGCAGCGGATGGAACCACAGAAAAGGTAAGTATATAAATAAGCATTTCAAGTATTTATACATTTGTCAGAAGGTAAAAGCTTTATTGCTCCCCCTAAAAGAGAGTTCCACTTTAATCAGAACTTGTGTTGCCCAGTTATCGGAAGGCCATGCTGTGACTTGTAGTACCTGCAGGTTTGTGAGCGCGTCGCTGCAAAGCTTGCCAACCTGCAGCCAAAGAAAGAATCGCAGACCGCCCTTGTCGATGGACAAGAAACGAGGCCGGTGAGACTTGTTTATCCAGCGCTGAACTCTTCTTGTAATAATAACGCAGTGTCTAGCGCTCCCCTGAGCCCCTCCACTTCCTGCGCTGCGGTTGTAATGAAAACAGGGGATGTGGGAGAGGAGATCCTGCGCTGACACTGCTCTGTTATTGAAGCCGCGGACACAAACTCTTATTAAAATGTTTTCCCCTCTTCTGGGAAGGTCCTGAGAACGCAATCGATGCGTGCCTGTGAAATATTGCTCTTGGACACAGGATGTTTGGATTCCCATCTCCTCACATCCTCGGGGTTCTTTAAACGCTCGCCGGCTCACGGGCACGGTGGGAATATCACCAAGCTGTTTTTCGGCTATAAACGCGCGCTGCCAAGACGTAATTATACGCTGAGTTTTTATGCCGCGTAAAGAGTTGCCGGAGCCTTAAAAGGATGCATTTCTTTTTTTGGCTGGAAATGAGGGACACTTTGCTCTGTTTAAAAAGCAAGATATTGTATTTAAAGTAAAGCTGTAATCTTTCTGAAGTGAAACTGCAAAAGGAAAAGCACAATTCCCTGGGGGTGAGCTGGATACATTGCAGGGATTTTAGCAAACGTTACTGCGTGCCCTTAGCTGCTTCTGTTCCGTAGATACTAAAGACGAGTTTCTGCAAAATTACCGATTTCATCGTCTCAATCTCTCAAAATCACAATAAGATGCTCAGGCTAAAAAAAGAAAAAACTATCAATACTTTTCTTTTATTCAGAGGGTGCTTTGGGGTGAGTTTATAGTAATAGTTTTTTTCCTTTTTTTGTGTATTTGATTATTTTCTATTTCTGGCAGAAAGAGCCCTAACTTCCCCAATTGAGTCCAATGAAAAATTGGCCTAATTTTGCAAATTGTCAAATTTAAGGGAATGGAAACTCTCAAATTGTTTTTTCCTAGCAGGTACTTGGCCATGGCAGAGGAGGTGTAACCTTCCCAAGGTCACATGATCAGTATTGGTACTGTAAAAGGAATGTCTGCAGCTCTGATAAAAAATGAAAGTTACAGAGGATTCTGTTGCTTGAATCAGACTTTGTGCAGAGCTTTGTAAGAGAACATCACATGAGCAGAGGAATATGTGGGAATACTATTGCCATAGTTGCAAGGAAGTAAATAGTGCAACTTTTTGCTAGTCATTTTCACATATGCAGTCTCTGCTTCCTTCTTTGTTGCTCAGCGACTTTGCATATCAGGCAGAATAATAAGGCAGCACGACTTGACAATAATAGCTCATACCTGTATTATATATAAATTGGAGCTTCACCTGTAGGGGAGGCTCCACACGATGACTTGGGTGTATTAAATGTGTACAGAGATGTAGATTTGCCCCATGTCTCGGGTTTTCTATCCTGGCCTGAATGGTCAGAGGTCATCTGAGGTCTTCCAGTTACTAATCCAATCTCCCGGAGATTGGATACCGATATTAAATAAGGGAGCGCCTTAATTAAAGCGGAACCCAACACACTCAGGTATGTACCTCTTTATAGAACTCCATAAATCACAGTATTTCGTTAACGTTCAGTGCCCTGCCTATCTTCTTTGGGGCAAATAGACATCTGGACAGTTATCTTGACCTAAATGAATCATTTCGATCTCGGCAATGGCCTAACAAGAACAGGTTCTCTTTAATTTTAACCATAAGACTGGCTGTGGAGGAAGAGGTGCTGGGTGTCATACAGAAGTTCGCCGTCTGTACACTGTGTACTTTTAGAAATAGTATACCTGACGGGAGACGGCTAAACCCTTTCATTGACCATAAACCACATTGCCCGGCCCGTTGTCCTCCGCCAGACATAAACACGACCAATGGCATCTCAGACATAAATATTTGACGAGAGCAGACAATCTGTTTACATACCGAGGCAGAAGAGCCGGCCTACGCTCCTCGCTTTATAAACAGCGTTTAACATTATGACGTTTTTTCATTTAAACTTTCTGCAGACGAATCTGTTGTGTGACTGTCACTTGGATTGCCTGGAGGAGCGGCACAGAGCGATTAAAGGAGAATGTTTATGTTTTATAGATTTATTTGTGAAAGAGATCGACCTCATGTGAACCGTCCTAACCGTAAGCGTACTGAAAAAACAAATTTTGTGTTCATTCATTCAAAATCATTGAATGGGGAAAACTGATGTGATGTCACTGGTCTCTAGTGATTGGATAGGCTGCATTCTCAGTGATGTCACTGGTCTCTAGTGATTGGATAGGCTGCATTCTCAGTGATGTCA
>NC_092863.1:5444647-5452080 GCF_032062135.1 Pyxicephalus adspersus | reverse complement strand
TCCATTCTCAGTGATGTCATTGGTCTCCAGTGATTGGATAGGCTGCATTCTCAGTGATGTCACTGGTCTCTAGTGATTGGATAGGCTGCATTCTCAATGATGTCACTGGTCTCTAGTGAATGGATAGACTGCATTCTCAGTGATGTCACTGGTCTCTAGTGATTGGATAGGCTGCATTCTCAGTGATGTCACTGGTCTTTAGTGAATGGATAGGCTGCATTCTCAGTGATGTCACTGGTCTCTAGTGAATGGATAGGCTGCATTCTCTGTGATGTCACTGGTCTCTAGTGAATGGATAGGCTGCATTCCCAGTGATGTCACTGGTCTCTAGTTATTGGATAGGTTGCATTCCCAGTGATGTCACTTGTCTCTAGTGATTGGATAGCCTGCATTGTCCTTGATGTCACTGGTCCCTAGTGAATGAATAGGCTACATTCTTAGTGTTGTCACGAGTCTCTAGTGAATGAATAGACTGTATACATCTGATTTTTAACTGTTTCTAGTAAATGTCACCAGCACCTGAATTCCCGATACAATCAAGCAACCAATCAGCAACATAATATATCACAAAAATGCATTTTTACTGAAGGTGTAGTACCTATTTGCAGCCTACAGGTGGCACTCTTTACATCCCCGGGAGGAGACCTCTATAATAAAGAGAACTCTTCCTGGTCTGACATTACTTTGGTTCCAAAAAGTGGTTCAACTCCCAGCAAGTAAGCACCAGTCTATTCAGTAAAATAAATCCATTTACTTTAAAGGAGAAATAAAACAGTCCACATTTTCTATTACCGGCTGGAGTGCATCGTAATAAGGCGAGTTGATTGTCAATTCAGCGGCTCAGCGTCTGTCAAATAAGAGCGCGATACCTTAATGTCTGCGACAGAGCGGAATCTGCGTTCCTTCGAGGTTCACATTGCCACAGGAGGAGAGCGGCTGTGCTAGGCGTGCGGAAGTGATTTCCTCTGGGTACGCCGGGTTGCCTTGATTGACCCGCCTCAGCTGACAGCTTAGAAATCTCATTTCACTCACAAAGTGGATGGCGTCTTCAAAATATCCAGTTTTGTCAACCTGACTTATCACTACAGATAGCTGAAAAATGAGGTGCCGCCATAAAGTTTGTTTTGCTTCTATGCTGGGAATACCGACAGGGCCACAACTCTTATTGGCTCATTTATAAAAAGTTGAGACAAGGGAACCAGGGGGTCACCGATCTGGAGGATCCTCAGGCAGCAAGGAACAAAGAGAGAGAAGTCTGGCTTCTTAAAATCCTGTAGACCAAATGACGTTATTCTTATTCTCCCCCAATGAGGTGCTCCAACACTTGGTTCCACCATCTATGGTGAAATCCATCATATTGAGATCTTCCAAGGGGTTTATCCACAGCCAAGATGTTATTGCTATCTTTTCCCCCACTAGAAAGATTCACCTGTCTGCCCTTTTGATCACTGAACATGAGTTAGAGGAAATCCACCAATGGGCTTTCAAAGATGGGCAATTGATGAAGATCAGGGCTGGTGCAAGCGGCCAACATGGTGCTGTATACATCTTCCTAAAAACTTCACAGCGCCTTCCCCAAGTGCTCTCAAATACCATCAAGCCCGATGTGAGGAGTGAACAGGCTCCTGGGTATAAGTATGGAATTATTCCAATGTCCCGATAAATGGGGAGTGTATATTAATCTGATGGAGTGGGATTCCCCAGGCAGACCACCCACGGTAATATCCACATGTCATAAGCGTCAATGACTGAAAGAGCTGGAAAATAATACATGGGGAAGTTCAGAGACATTCATATTGAGGAAGAAAGGGCTAGATAATGCTAGACGTCCTCCAGCCAGGAAATGAGGCAGCTCCATCTGACTTGTTGCAGATTCTAATGTACATTTTGGGAAGCTACCAGTGTGCAGGAAAGGATTTGTACAACTGTGCAAAAATAAAGGGAAGACTGGGGGGCAGATTTATAGGATAAATGTACTTTAATTCGGTAATCCCTTACGTACTCACACACACATACTGCCATCATCATCATCCCAGCGCCCTTTACTGAATAGGATTATTCTATATCCATCAGTGACTGGTCAGAAGAGTTTTCAATGATGGCTGGGCCACACACAAACATGGTCTCTGAACTCCTTTGCTGCTCCCATCGTGAGACAATGCTAATCTTTCTGTTAGGCTGCAGAAGATACATATCAGCTCCCTATATATGCATCCCTATAGATGCAACCTTTCAGTATCCAGGGACTTTCAGCATGCCAATAGGAGGTGAGAGAAAAGTGATGACCCCTCAGTCTGTTGTAGCCCCTTTCTTCTCCTTTCACAAGGGGTGGAGAGGTGACCAAGCTGTATTGCTTATCGAAAAAACAAAAAAGTCACCAGAAGGTAGTGCTTTAGGAAAAAGAGAAAATTCCTTTTCACGTGGCACCTGTTGTATTTTTGTTTTTTGCCTGCTCTGCGCAGCGCATGCACCATACGTTGTATAATACAACCCAACTCTATGCGTGGCATTGACAATAGTCTCCAATGCCGGGAATTCTCAGTTGCCATCCAATGGCTGAAAAGGAATGCGGTTTTTACAGAAGAGTCAGCAGCAAAGATGGCGGCTTATGATGATACAACAATGAGAGGTTTCTGGACCTACAAAAGGTTAAGTGTTGCCAAGTTTACTGTGCAAACTGTAATCCCATTCAGTGACTGTTGAAATAAACTTAAATAGCCCCTTGTCTGTTGTTTTCATGCAGGTCAGACATGACCCATAGGCCCTGATTTATTAAAACGATGTCAGTGTGATTTTATCGCTGAGCATTCATATTGTATGTGTAGGTAAACATGGGGGCGAATAGATCTCCTCATTACAACAATGGTGACAGTTTTACTGTTCTTCCTTTGTGTGTGAGTCTTTGGCCCTGATTTATTAACGCTCTCCAAAGCTGGAGAGAATACACTTTCATCAGTGAAGCTGGGCAATCCAGCAAACCTGGAATGGATTTCCTAAAACTCATTTGTTAGCAAATGGTTTCAATCCTGGACCAGGTTTGCTGGATCACCCAGCTTCACTGATGAAAGTGTATCCTCTCCAGCCTTGGGGAACTTTAATAAATCAGGGCCAAAGACTCACACACAAAGGAAGAACAGTAAAACTGTCACCATTGTTGTAATGAGGAGATCTGTTCGCCCCCATTTTTACCTACACATACAATATGAATGCTCAGCGATAAAATCACACCGACGTATCTTCTATTAGACGCCACCCCAGAACTGTAGAGAAATCTGTGTCGGATGCAACGCGTCGGTCACAGAAGAGGTTAAAATCTCTGCCAAAATGTATTCCTACGAATATGATCACTCGTTCTTCCCCCCTCTCCGAAATACATCGTGTCCTGTTCGCCGGCAGTGACAGACGGTTTTTATCCATATTTAGCCGTGCCTGTCAGAAGGAGCCAGTGATTGGCAGCGCCAGAAAGTACTTAAAAGTTCAGGTGACAAAAATCTTTTTTTGTGTGTGTGTGTGTGTGCGCGAGAGTTAAGTCGGGAATGAAAAGAACTTTGGAGATGACAATCACAAATTTCTACATAATTGAGTCACTTAGAAAGCCGACTATGGATCTGCCCGCGCTATTGTAGAGACATCTGCGATTATTACCCATAATCCCCGGCTGCATCTTCTTTTTTTTTTTCTTTTCTCTGACAAGCCGTTCGGCTTACCTGAACAAGAGGCAGAATTGTCTCATTTACAAAAAAAAAGCAAATTTTAAGTTAAAGAGCGAGATTTCGTCAGTACTGGGATTTTTATTTTCCTTCCTATTTTAAGAGCCGTGTTCTCTTAAAGGGACGGCTTTTGTGTCCAGCTTTTATGTGGGCAAATGTATGAATTTAAGGAGAAAAAATATTAATCTATACAGTGTATGAGCTCTAGAAATGGCACCATTGACACAGCAACTGGATTCAGCTTACGTACATCAAACACTAATCCCTATCATGGTGGTGCCGATGGAATTGATAAAATTTGGAGGTGTCTTGGCCCACCTGGTACACATAAGCTGTTTTCACACATTGTGAATAATTTTCTGACCAATATTCAATTGGAAGTCCCATAACACCACACACAAAATATTCTGATTTTCCAATTGTTGTTCTTGGATAGAAAGTAATGACAAATGTGAAATTTCCATTTGACTGGAAGCAGAAATCTACCTGGGTGCACTAGGTCTTACACTTCCATGTTTAGTATGGACCATTATGAACCATCGTATACGTATATGTGAAGATCAGAGATGACTGAATACTTCACCCGAAGCTTCATCACCAGCCTGCTATTATACAGGGCTGCCTGCCAACAATGTGTGCGAGCGCCGACAAAACGAAGATTAACAATGAGATGAGTATCTCTCATTTATGTGAGTGACAGACGACAGAGGCTGCAAGTTAAATAAAGATTATCAGTTGTAGATGTCCAAAAAATTATAAAGGCATTCCAAAAGCCTACAAATTCCCCTTTTTCAGGGTTTTATAAAGATAAACTAGAACACCAGGGTTCTGCATTTATTCTTCAGGTGGATTCCTTTACCAGTTTCTCTTTATTCAGCCCTGAAGAAGGAAGATTTCTGCGTTGAAATGTGTTGGAATTTTTTTATGGAAACTTACAAGTAGAGTGACACTATTTCTCCTTTTTACTTTCTAGGCATCACAAAAGTGGTCTTTACACGACTTAGAAATACAGGGACAGGTAGGTATATATGTACGAAATTGGGGCAAGTTAAAGCTGTAAAAAATGAAAATAACAAGTAAAGTTCCTTCTTGCAATTGGTTGCATTCTTCTCCCTGCACCATGAACTAGAAAGGGTAAAGCTGCTTATTACAAGACCAAGGGGACTTTTGTTGGTAAACATTGCAACTAACAGAGAATTTTTATCTCTGGCAGCTGACAGAAGGGATGCACAAAAGTAAAAGTTTTCCTTTCCCCAAAATGTTTGTAAAGATCAGGAGTATGGATTCATTGGTGAAGGCAAAATATAGGTGCTGTTTGAGTGATTCGTACGGTGCAATGGGCTATAAGATATACCTAAAGGGTTTTTAAAGCTTCTCTTAGCTAATGACAACTTAACAGATGAAAAAATACCAAATGAAATAAATGTATCTATGCAAAATCATAAAAAATATCCCAGCTCAATGGGCAAACGTTTCATAGGAGTGCAGTCCGCACCTCCCTTGCTGAGTGAAGAACATTTGAAGAGGCATTCTCCCGCACCAACATGGCTCTTTCTCATGATAAACCCTCCTAATGTCATTTATTGGACTTTATTACTGGCCATCAGAAAATTGGGAGAAGGCGGCCTTTATAGAAAGGAGTTAAAAGAGATGTAAAGCGAATAACAATGTTCCGCTACTAAGAAGACAGAAGAAAATCAGGACAAGGAGAATAAAACGAGCACAGATTTGGCCTCATCCCCGGTTGACATTTCAGTGGGGAGCTCCAGCTGAGATGAAAGTTTTCATATGCGCTCTGAGAGCAAGTCATAGCACAAAGGGAGCCCAGCGTCTTTAGACAAATTACTTAAAGGCCAGTCTGGATTTTCTGGCAAATTATTATTAGAAGGACAGTGAAAACATTAACATGCTATATGCGATGCATCACTTGATTTGTTCTTTTATGTCTGTGCAGGCTTTAGAAGTACCCAAAAACTTGGCTGATCCAATACGTTCTGAGTGACTGCAACAAGTGTTCAGGAAGTACAGAGAAAAGTTAAGATCTCCGGCATGCTTTTTCCGGTCAGTGACCTCAGGCGTTAAGCAGCGGCTTTGTATGACAGTCAATTTGCTAACTTTTTGCAAATGCCAGGCTCTGTAATTTTCTGAACTTTTGCTGTCATGATGAAAAGCTGCAGCCGGAGCCCCCAATGGCAGCAGTCAAGTTTTGGACAGTTCTTATTAGGTACAATCAATACTCTGCGCAGCCTGCGCAGACACAAGTGGACATCATAAAAACAAGCAATCATTCCAGTCTCAGGTTTTGGTTCAGTGAACTTACAGCTGACATGAAATCCGAGGCTCCGCACCTTCAACAGCAACTCCAGATTCACAATGGTGGATAGGCAAAGGCGGGAGGGATGTCAGTCACACAAGAATAGACGATACATCTGAATGGGAAAATAAAATTAAATATATATATCATTTATATAATTACAAATATAATCAAAGCTATTATTTTATACACAAATTATATTTTAGCAGTGAATTTTATTTACAAACATCAAGTTGACTTGGCCAACAATGGGCCTGGAGCCAAAATGTGGCCCACCAAACCAGCAGGATGTATTGTTAGCCCCATGGCCTTTTTGGCAAGGTGAATCCCCAAGCATATTTTTTGTCTGTCAATTTTTTATTCTACAAATGCGACTCTTTCCTCTACAATCTATCATGAATGCTGCAGCCAGACTCATCCATCCTTCCCTCCGCTCCTCTTCCGCTGCATCTCTTTGTAGTTCTCTCCATTGGCTTCCATTTCACCTTAGAATCAAATTCAAGCTCCTGTGTTTTGCCTTCAAATCCCTCCACAGTTATTGTCCCACTTACATTTCTGACATGGTAAAAAAATACTCCCCCTGCCGCTCTCTCCGCTCCTCCAATGACCTACTAATGACTTCCTCACTCATAACCTCATCACACGCACGGATACAAGACTTCTCTAGAGCTGCCCCAACTCTCTGGAATGGTCCTCCTCATCCTATTCTGCGCATTTAAAAGAGCACTCAAAACCCATTTTTTTCAAACTTGCCTACCCATCTTCTGTTTTTTGAAACCTCCACTACTTCCCACCACTACATATCTCCCCATTCTATTGTGTGTGAAATTTCCCCACCTACTAGATTGTAAGCTCTTCGGGGCAGGGTCCTCTCCTTCTGTATCATTGCCTGTATTAGTCTGTCCTTTGCAACCCCTATTTAATGTACAGCGCTGCGTAATATGTTGGCGCTATATAAATCCTGTTCATTAATAATAATAATAATAATAATATTAATAAAAATCCCTTTACTGTTCAACTTGTAATTAGACATTAAAGAAAGATGACCAGTCCAATCCTCACCCTACTCACACCCTCAACCCCCTCTATGCAGGGTATGCTGTGCCAGAAATGTGGATATGGTAGACAGTGGATTTAGCGCCTAAATCTGCAGGAGTGGCTACCTAAATCTTGAATGGTGCATTCCTAGCCCTGGTAAAGGACCTCTGAAGCCAGGAGATCGCTACTTAATGCCCAACAAACCTTTGAACCTGCTTGCTTGACTCATTTAGCAGAAAATTTATGCCAAATAAAGTGCATAGGCCATGTGAGTTTGCATGTTTTAAATGATCCACTGGCAACCAATATTTAGAAGCAATACACTGACCACCAATGTGACAAGTAACCATAAACCACCAATGTATAGGGGC
>NC_092863.1:5430776-5443737 GCF_032062135.1 Pyxicephalus adspersus | reverse complement strand
CAATGTGACAAGTAACCATACACCACCAATGTATAGGTGCAATACACTGACCAGCAATGTGACAAGTAACCATACACCACCAATGTATAGGGGCGGTACAGTGACCACCAATGAGAAGGGTTACCTAACCACATTCTCCAATGTATAGATGCAATACACTGACCAGCAATGTGAGTGGGGAATGCTGTGCACTATATAATCACTCCAGTCTGCACATCCATGATTACAAAATGCCCCCTGGCTATATTTTGGGGGTGTTTTGGCCTTACCAAGTCTTGGGAAATATGCAATCCACCCCTTAATGACAAAGGTTAGAAAAGCAGGGTTTTTGTGTGCAGAATGGAATAATGGGGGTTATGATAAGAAGGTCATAATTGTTATTGTGTGACCCTTCCCATTTCTATCCATTGTGTATTACTGGGCTGTTGCTGAATTAGCACAAGGTAGTAGCGGCTGGCGTGAGAAGCTTGATCCTAGCATGACGTTTACCAAAGACATGTAGACTTCTCAAGTGAGCAACAATCAAGATGCATACCAACATTGGCTCAGAATGAGACGGATGCCAGGCCAACCTAAAGGGAACAATGATTGACCAGAAAAATCTTTAACATTGCTGAGTTCTGTTTCTGCTCTGTTCAGGGCTGTCCCAGAGACACAACTGTACCCAGCCATTGATGGTTTTACAGCTACCTTTTTTTTGCTCTTTTCTGTTCTTTAACATGTGCTTTGTTTTGGGTGTCTTCATGTGTGCTGGCTCTGAATAGACATCTAACAAGCATGAAAAAAACTGAGTGACATTCCAACAAATAGCTACAAACATACACCATGCAATTTTATGCAACATAAAGCAATGTAAAAATGTGTCATGTCATTACAAGTCTTGTAATCACAAAAACACTCCATAAAACATAATACAATATTTACAATGTATACAAATCTCAGAGACAGACAAAAAATAAAAGCTCCAAACTAAACAAAAACCAAACAACCCCAAGAAACACAACATTTCACCATTTATGAAGCCCTCTTTTCAAAATTGCCTGGGATACCATTGAAAGTCCTCCTCCTTAATTCATTCACAGCTTGGCCACACAGCACAACTTGCCTGGTGGGTGCCGATTTCTCTCTGTTATAGTTCAGTAACAATTATAGCTTTTCTTTTCTTTGCAGTTCCTACAAGGCTGTGGTAAGGATCCCTACAATAATCGGTATTATTATCATCTCTAGTTGCTTGGCTGCCATACAGATGTTCTTGCTTCAATAATTTATTCACTGACCTGGGACAATGATGCAGATAATGCAAATACCGCATTCAGAAAAAGTTTAGAAGAACTTGGGTGTCTTCAAAAAATATTTACATCTTCAGCGGTTACTGCTTGGTCCACCTGCTCCACCTATTGCTGCTGTTTTTTGCATTGTGTGACCAAAAGGAAGGCATAGGGGAGACCAGCGATTCATCGCAGAAGTGGGTCCATACATACGTAACTGAGCTCCCTGGTTTTGGGGAATGTGGTAGGTACCCATCCATGGGTTCACTCTAGTGTTCGATTTGAGCCTGGTTGCAATGTTTTCTGGAGGGCATATGTTGTGTTATATTACTGAAACAAATGTATTGGTTGTTATTTGCAGTCATTCTTGATTAAACTTTATACAACACACAAGTATTGAAGCTGACTGAAGTTATTCTGTGTTTACCTCTTTGTGTTTCCCACAGCAAAACCCAGAGCAATCAATATGCAAATCAAGGCTTTTCAGTATTCAGAGCTAAACCACACCCCCGCACAACGTGAGCTCTTTGATTGGCTGGAAAAGCACAGTGTATCGTGCTAAGAATCATAGGGGAGCTCAGCAAGGTACCAGGAACATGCTGGAAAATCTTGGTGCTGCTTTTGGTTTTGGAAGGGCCGGGCTTGTTTCCAATCTTCAGCCTGATGTCTACATTTTTTTATAAGACGAGAATTGGGATATTACATGAAATGCAGGAGGATGGCCATCATTTTTATTCAGTGCTAAACACATCTGACAAATAATGCAATCTCAATACTCCGTCTCCTGCCCTCTCCTTCTCCGCTTCGCGTTGTATGGATAAATAACGCAATAAAGCTATGATAATCACCGATGGGATGGAGGCCATCAATTATTAATGAGGCTGTTGGCGCTGCTAAAATAAAAGACGTTTCTAAACTGATATTCTACCTTTTTACCCCAGAAAAAAAATACAATAGCAGGGCCCCAAGTGCTCATCTAGCTGCTTCATATGCCGTCTGCCATTTTAACTCCTTACCATCCTGTGTAAAAGTCTGGACACCTCGGGGGTTGAAGTTAAAGCTGAACTACGGGCAGATGTTGAAATGCCCCAGTGTTCATGGATATGTAGATATGGATAAAATACAAACATTGTTAATATTTTAAAATTATTTTTGCATAAAACTAAGAAGTATCTGAACCTTTAAACTGATCTAAGCCAAACCAGAATTCCAAGGAACCCCGGGGAGCTCCAAAGGTTCCGGCAGCTTTGGCTGATTAACCTCAAATTTTGGGATGCCGCATAGTTCTGGGGACAAATCCATGTGGAAGGGCCAACTGCATGGCACTAATGGCCTTTCACATTGTTTATAGGGGAGCCATTCTTTCAAAAGAGGCTTTTTTCACATTCACTCTGATAAAATGGTACGACATGGGTTCCCTGAGCCCTAAACATAATTTCAAAGGTTCCTCCGAGGTTGGAAAAGGCTGCTTCAAACCAGTCATATCGTAGTCCATTGTTCCACCAGAAAAGGTGCCTTAAGAATAGAAATGAGCCTATAAGTAGGAATCAGCAAAACTGGAAGATTTTGATTAGCTGAAATTTTGGCAAACTCAGAACCATTTGGGCAAGATACCCTGGAATAAAAGGAAAAGGCAAAATTGATGATGATTCTTAAGACTGCACGTGGGATAAATTGGAATCCAAGGAGCTTTCTGAGCTTCAAGAGTTGCCTGGTGCCATATTCTGCGGAGAATGATGGAAGGCTGCACCATGCACACCAAGCAATGGTGAAAAGGGAACATGGTCTCCTCACGTCTAGCAAATTTAAGAAGTACCGTATTTTTCTGACCATAAGACGCACTTTTTTCCTCCCAGAAGTGGGGGAAAAAAGTCCCTGCGTCTTATGGTCCAAATACAGCCTACACATAGGCTGTTAAAAACAAAGTTTCTTAGCGTGTTCCTCTCCTGTGTGCTCCTCACCTGTGTGTGTGTGTCTCCTTGATGCTGGCTGTGCAGCACGTGCCTGCTCCTGCTTGCAGTGCAGAATGAAACTGAAAGTAACAGCCGGCATTCTGCACCAGGAAGCAAGCTGCTGATCCCTGCCTAACAGAGATCCCTGCCCTAACGGAGATCCCTACACTTAATTACCGGTAAGTGAACAGAAGGGGACAATCAATGGCATAGAGTGATCAGAAGGGGACAATCATTGCATAGAGTGATCAGATAGGGACAATCATTGCATAGAGTGATCAGATAGGGACAATCATTGCATAGAGTGATCAGATAGGGACAATCATTGCATATAGTGATCAGAAGGGGACAATCAATGGCAGTAATTTTGTCTTTTGCTGACTTTATTTGTTAATAATGGTTCTAAATGCTGCTGTTTACTTTACAGGGTTGATTACATGTGTTTATGACTGTGATGTTGGTTTTTAATGCACATAAAATATTTTAGGACACTATTTGTTTCAGAATCTTTTTTTTCTTCATTTCCCTTCTCTAAAAACTGGTGCGTCTTATGGTACGGTGCGTCTTATGGTCCAAAAAATACGGTAATTGAAAATAGAACAATTCATTGCGTAAAACAAGAACCTAATACCCACATCATCTAAATATGGAAATGATGATGTGGTATATGATGGCATTTGGATAAAGTTTGGGTCAGCATGGTGGTATCCCCGGTAGTCTAAAGAGTGGGGAGACGAAGCAGTGGCACACTGCACAAATGTAGCCTTCAAAAGCTGGTGCCACCTGCTACAGTTGGCAACAGTGGGCCCCTGTGCATAACTGACTTGGGACCCTCATGTGGGCTCTTTATGGCTGAGGAAGGTACTGGGCCCTTGTGCAGCAGCACAGGTTCCACCTACTTATGTCCACTTCCGATTGTACGTATTATGGCAGGGCTTGGTGGATGACTACCATTACATGCCCATTGTCAAGTTAATGGTTTAATTGACCATAGTTGCCCTTTAAAAAACCATAACATTCATTCCCTTTAAATTGGCTGCACTTCTGACGGATTATTCCCCATCACAAGTGCCCGCTGTATAGAGTGTTTGAATTGTCTGTACTTTTTAATTTGAGTTCCAGGCTACGCCATACTCTGTCCTCTCTCTCTTTCTGTCTCTTGCAGAAAACCTATTAATTTTGGCTGGCGCTTTCTACTCCTGTACGTGACACAGTTTCCAGACGTGCATATAAATAGCCAGATACGTTTAACCCTCTTTGCCGGGGTCAGGTATCATCCTGACAGAAGGTAAAAAATACCCTGATTACCATCAAAACAGACAGAGCCCGCGCCAGTCCACTCGCCTCTTGCCCGCCGGCGTGGCGGTAAGCTCCCGTATAATTGCGTTCAGGTGTGACAGAGCGTAATAATAAAAACGTTTTAATCTTTGTCACCGACAGGAGGCGGGGAGGTCAGGAGTCAAAATGTTTAAAAAAAAAAAAGGAGAATTTAATTAGTATGCAAATGCGGCTCTTGGCATTAAAATGTCAATTTGCTATGTAAATGTTGACGCGGGGACAGTTCAGGTATTTTATCTTGTTCTGTCAAGGTGCCTTTTGTGCATTGCCAAGTGTAATAACAGTATAGCTGACACAAGGGATCCGTGTCTTGGTGGCAGGGAAATGGGTTAGGTTTCTGGTAACATTATGTCCCTGTCACCTAAGGAGGCCTTATGTTCCTTTAACATTGGCGGAATGATGTCTGGGTTTTTTATGGACCTAATAAAAAGTTGAGGTCTCAGGTGAGATCGTTTTATTTTTACATGGTAACAGTAGGTGAACAAGCATTGGAGGGATTAACTGGAGACTTGGTACACATGTGCACAATATGGCTTTTTGCATAAGCAAAACGTTCATATGTGAACCACACTAAATATTTTCTAGTTTAGCCGTATAGATTGTCCCCAGGTGCTAGTAATGTACTTGGGATGAGAGCCAAATGGTTGTACATAAAGGGGTTCAATATAAAGAGGGTAGGTATTGGTAAGGATCCAGATGTTGAGGAACCTGTGGCTTCATCTCATGGTCTATCTGTTTGCCAGCATATTGTCAGGTTTATGTATAAAGCGTTGGCATGCCCCATGAGGTTATGCCATTCATCACCGTATTACCAGGGCCTGAATGATACACTGTTACCAAAGCCTCATACTGTAATAATGATATCTGTGCAGGTTCTCTCTGTATATATATAGTAGGAGTTGATCACATTCAGCTGGACTTGTATTTGTTATAATTTGCATGTTTTGCCTCCTATCCAAGTTGCTGTTTAAGAGAAGTATTTTGCATAGAGTTCCCCTTTATAAGGTACATTTGGGATACTGGCAGTCAGCACTCCCTGCATCTATTTGTGGTTGGTTCGGTTTTCCGCAGCCCGGCTCTGACAGCCGCCTCCCTCTCTCCCATTTTCATAATCTTTAATTCGAGACCCTTTGATATGTTTTTTTTTTCATTCTTTTCATCAGAATAATTTTCTCTGTGAAGATTAAGGATCAAAGGGTTGGAGTGGCTGAAAGCTGAATATCTGTTATTTATCCGGAGTAGCCAAAAGCTTGTGAACACAATGACAATTTTCCCTCGGCCTAGAACAGGCACCTCGCCGGTAATGACTCTGGGACCCCGGGGCCCGTCATCCCAGCCTTAGACAAAATACCGAGTAATTACACGCCACCGCAAACAGTCCTTCTTAACAAACCCAGCTTTTCTTTTTAATATGCCGAATTAAAGGGACACTAAACTCAGAGGAAGCCAAATCCGCAGACATGGATCGTGGTGAACGAGCGCTGATAACATTCACAGATAAATATGGAAACGTTTCAGGAAGTTATCAGAACTGGTTTTAAACCAAGGAAGAAGAGTGGGGGAAAATGTTTCTGCGCAGCAACGACTTCCAGTTCTGCCATTTTCTAACTATTGTATTGTAACATTTATACCTAAAAGTAAAGTTTCCCGGCACTATAAACCAGCCTTTCTAAACCTTTTTAACATGAGGGAACCCTAGAAATAACTTTCAGGGAGCCCCGTCTATAATTATCAAATCCATAAAGCAGAGTACATGTGTAGTGGCCAGTGGGAAGAATGTCAGCCAAAAAGGATAATTGGTGTCAACTAAACTGACCTGGGGGGCACAAATTCCTAGCAACCTCTGGAGGAACCTAAAGGTTCCATGGAGCTCTGGTTGGGAAACACTCCTTTAACCTCCCTAGAGGTAACACCGAGTGTGACTCGGGGTAGAAAAAAGTTGCTACAAGTGGTAACCCTGAGTCACACTCGGGGTATATAAACCTATGTCAAGGTAATAGTAAATAGACCGCTTACCTGATCCGCCGGCGTCCCGCGCCGTCCAGCGCCGCGATCTCCATCTTCTTTCTTCTTCCTGCTTCTGCATCCGATGAGTTAGCAGGGAGTTCCCAGTGACTGTGGTGTACGTGTGTACGTTGCTGGTGGGGCGGGAAATTCAAAATCCATTTGTATTGCATTCAATACAAAATAACTGTATTGAATGCAATACATTGGATTTATATGTGTAAAAGCAGTACATTGTTTTCAAAAACATTTATTTTACAGTATATATATTAGTATGAGTATATTGTGTATTTTTTTTTTTAAATATATAGATTTTATAATTTATTCAATTTATTTTTTTTTCATGATTTTGTGTTTCAAACTTTATTATACTCATACTATTATAATATACTGTAAAATACATTTTCATGGAAAACAATGTACCGCTTTTAGACATATAAAACTGGAAAGAAATGAACCACTAGGGAGCTTAAAGGCATGCTCTAATGGCCACTCACTATTAGTCATGTTAGTACTTAAAGCATGCCTTTCAATAGAACCAAATTCCACAAGCTTGAGTTGGACACATTATGGCACACTTACGTCTCATTGGGCTTAATTTATTAAAGCTCTCCAAGACTGGAGAGGATAGACTGTCATAGGAATACCTGTGTGATCCAGCAAACTTGGAATGGGTTTCTAAAAATCATTAGCTATTGATGAACGTTTTCAGTCCTGAACCAGATCCATTTCAGGTTTGCTGGGTCACCTAGGTTCGCCCATGATAGTCTTAGAAAGTTTTAATAAATCAGGCTCTAAGGTGTCCTGCTCCAAAGGGTAACAAGTCAAGCCTCCAGTCACCGCTCTTTGATTTGTATTCCCTTGGATATCCCCAGTGCTTGTCGCTTTCTAAGGTCTCCAATCAGATAAAAAAACATAAGAAATGTGCTCAACTTCTACATAGAGACCACTGCTTCCAAACATAGAGCAAAGCCCTGCTTATATATATGCTGGTAGGGGTAAAGCTAAGTAAATAAACTGTAGGACATGAAACCCATCCTGTTATGGTTCACCTACAACATATTCAGCTAATTGAAATGAAAGTTTAGTTGGTCCTAAATTCTAAGAAGAACCAAAAAGGAAAATATTTTTATCCATGAAAAGAAGAAAGTAGGCTGACCTACAACGCCGCGCTTGTTTGTGGCGTACCTGACATCAGGCGTGGTCCTCAGCAGCTAATTAAGCCCAATTAGTGTGCTAATCGGCACTACCTGAGGAAAACGGCACAGCAAGTCATTACCATGTTTGACATCTGTTTAATGGTGTTAATTGAGAGCTCTACGCCATGTGTGAGCATTAATGCCGGATTGCCGGCAATCAGGACGGAGAAAGAATAAAAAAACACACAGATGTACCTTTCTCTTAAATGTTCACACCAAAAATGAGTTTGTGGGAGTGGTATCACCTCCGGCCTAGTTTACACCCCGCGCTGGATGTTGTTACACGTAATGTGAGGTGTGCGCAAACAACAAAAAAGCATCAATAATGTTTATCTTCACCAAGCGAAGAAGGCAGAATGAATGCACCATGCTGCACTTTATGATTTTCTTTACATTTTAAAGACATACAAATTATGTACCAGCGTATACCTATACCAATACCATTTACCAACCAATACCATTTTAATGGAATGAGGCCTACAGATCATTGCCCCTTGTAAGATGGGCGAATTCTAAATAATTTCCACTCCTGGTCACTTGGCTGATGAGTAGGCAATCTAAATATTTGTCATTCATCTTTTTTACAGATAAAACCTGAAAAAGTTTTTTTAAAGGTGCGTACACACTTCCAATTTTTATCGTTCCAATCAAACGACGAACGATCAATTGGGCAAAAAATCGTTCGTAAAAAAGTAACCAACGACGCCGACGAACGAGGAAACTCGTTGGAAACGAACGAACGGACCGGCGGATCGGATTGGACGACGATCGTTGAACATCGTTCGTGTGTACGCTCGTTCGTTGATCGTCCATGTTCAGAGCATGCGTAATGAACGAACGTTCGTTCACTTTCCTGTCGTGCACATAGTTCCTCTATCGCTCAAACGATCGTATCTATTGTGTGTGTGTACAATATCTACGAACGATCGTGTCGTTATCTCTGTGTGCAGGATCGGTGCTATACGATCGTTCGTAGATATCGTGCAGAATCGTTCGTCGTTCGTTTTCCAACGATAATAATTGGAAGTGTGTACGTAGCTTAACACCAAAATTCCCCCTTCTCACCCAAAGTGTACCAATTATCAATCTGATCAGTGTGACTATTAATAAGAAAATGAGGAAAGCAAGGGGACACGTTGCCAGGAAGGACACAAGATTCTCTGCCTCCACAATGGATTTATTATTAGGGGAATTTTGTGTGAATCTGAATACTTTGATGTGTTCGTGTAGAAGGAAACTAGAGCAACGAAAAGGGACAAGTTGGGGTACTGGGGGGGACAGCAAAAAAGCAACAAAAGGAATGGAGGGAGGTAAAAATGAAAGGAAGGAATGAAAGAAGGTGGAAAGGGAAAAAATTGGGGAGAAAAGAAAGGAGAAAAGCAGAGAATGGAAAAGAGGAAGGAATGAAAACAAACCGGGAAAAAGGAATAGAGGAGTAGAGTAGATAAAAATAGTAAGGAAGGGAAAAGGAAAGAGAAAAACAATAACTTCTGTATTTCAGGAAACAAAAAATAAAGAAAGAGGAGCAGAACAAAAAGAAATAAAGACAAAAAGATAAGTAGGGTAAAGTAAAGCAAGAAAAGGAAAAAACAGAAGAAGGAGAGCGTAAAGAACAACATAAAACATAAAAGAGGAGGGATATGAAAGGGAAAGGACAATAAAGGGAGGAGAATAAGATAAAGAGGATAGGAAAGTGGAAAGAGCAAAGAAGAGGGAAAGAGGAGAGTAAAAAAAAAAGGAAAGGGAATGAAATGAAAGAGAAGAGGAAAGAAGAAATGAAATTAAGGATAAATTGAAAAAGAATAGGAAAGGAAAAAGAGAGAGGAAGGGAAAGAATAAAGAAGAGGGAAAGATAAGTAGAGCAAAGAACAGGACAGGAAATGAAAGAGGAAAGGAAAGAAAAAAGGAAATTGAATGAAAGAAAAGGGGAAAGGAAAGAAGAAAAGGAAATGAAATGAAAGAGAAAAGGGAAAAGGAAAGAGGACCGGAAAGGAAAAGCTCATTGGAAATAGAAATATTAGTGAGTGTTAGTGAGTATCTACCTAACCCAACCCACCTCATTATTTGTCCTTTGTTATCTCCTATAGACTACCTAGGGGAGATTGTCCACCAGTAGGTTATTTTTCTCAGTCTACTATTCAGACTACTCTACTACTTTGTAATTTTTCATTTGTAGAAAGCCCATGAGATAAGGAATGGTGCAACCATCCTTTGGCCTTGTACAGATGGCAGATAAACTGGAAGTTGCGGTGAGCTTATATCTGCATTGGACTGTCCAGGAGACACAAGAAGCCAGCACACCATTGCCATCAATATTCCTTTTTAGCCATGTTGGCCTTTGATGATTTAATTGTTTACTATACCAAGTTCATCAGATTTCCAATAAACTAAAGCAAAATGTAAAATATCTCACTACCTTCCCTGCCTCCTGATAAGAACATCAAACAATGTTAGGAGCGATTCTCACAGGTAAAGCTTTGAAACGTTTCCCTAAAAACACAGAAAGAAAAGAGACAACTTCTCAGCCCCTCCACCTTTTAAAATATGATGACCTATTCAGCCATGTATAATTCATGCTTCCCAGCATGAGGTGTGATTGAACGCCGCCGAACAAAACTTAAAGTCAGCCAGTCTGACGATTCCACCAAACAATCAGCACAGATTAGCAAAAAAGTTTTTTTTAAAAATATGGTGTAAATTTCCTTCTGTTTTGTGGCTTTGAGTTTCTCTTTTTTATTATTTTTTTCTCCTTTGCAGAGCTGAAGAAAATTCATTTCACTTTCACCTAATGATCACAGTTATCTGCAGACGCTGTATCCCGTCGCTTATTAAAAATCTATTTTATCCCTTCTTGGCGGGCTGGGTTGTGCTCTTGTTCTGTCATTAGTTTAGTGAAGACAAAATAAAAACCATATACATATATATTTATGTAGGAAGGGTAAATGGAATAAGTGAGTGCGTGGTCTGCAGACGGTAAACTCGTCGGCTCTGCTGTTAAATAAGTCTGCGGCAATTTTTCTGCATGACTTACGCATATTACTGTGTGTGAATAACAGATGTAGTCAAGTGTTAAAATTGTCTTTGTTTCGCTGATCGCGGTTATTTCAGCGCAGCCTGGAAGTCGTCCTAAAGGGACAAGGTGCACAAGTGGATTATAACGTGCAAACATTTCTGGATACAGGGGGTATTTTATTTAGATCTAAAGCCCATGGCTGGGCAATAATGAACTGCCCTGCATTGCATGGAGCTCTGTGTATGTAAACGAGCCTCCATGGCACCTATCTGATAGTAAAGACCCATAATCCAGCATGGAGGCACCATCTGCCTTCATGATAACGTCAAAATCACCATGGCACACTTCTGTGGGGATGTTGCCAATGGTGAGTGTCCAGATCACCATGCAGAGATGTGCACCTTCCAACTCCCAGCTGTGACTTAGCAGCAGCCTAACTTGCCCTGCTCCCTCCTTCCGGTGGTAGTTTAGTTACCTGGGCTCCTTCCATCAGTTAAATCATCAACTTACCTGCTCCTGATTCCACACTTAGTGGTGTCTCAGCAGCTCAGCTCTCCCTGTTCCACCCAGCACTCAGGGGCTCAGATTTGCCATGATCTCCACTCCTAGTAGTGCCTTTGCAGCTTAGCACCCCTTGTTCTTTCTTTCACTGCCATCCTATCAATCTCTTATGTAAACAAACAGCAGGTGCTCTGTGAGGGGGAGCAAGGTGAGTTGAGCTTCCAAGAGGAAGATGAATGGCTATAGGGATTTTCCATCAACTTTGTGAGTAAGTTGCTCCACAGTACCTGCAGATACAGAGGTCAGTGAGCATTTTTTTAGGACTTGTAAATTTATGTAAATACATAGGTTGACCGCAAGTTAACTGATGCAAACCATTTTGAATTTAAATTGACATGATGTAGTATGAACGCTCAGGGAATAATTTTATTTGTATCCTGTAGTTAATCTTCATCTTGGGGTCCATGGTGATGCAGTAGGATGTTAGCAGCACCTGGGTGTATAATGTGCCACAGACACCAAACCATAAACGCCGAGTTAATTCAATAAATAATCTAATGTATTTCACCGCCCATCAGTCATATACTCATAATCACTTCCAGAGTTGGGAGATGCAGCGATACATAATATCATTATTTGGAGTTATGATTGGAGCTGTAGATATCATTTTCATTATTGCTACAGAGAAGGGGCGCATCTGCTTCTCCTTTATTCAATTAAAGAGAAAACTGTCAGGAGGGCTGTTACTTGTCACAGCTGAGGCTCTGGTCCAATGCTGGAGGCTGGTCTTGCCCCATTAGTAAGAGCAATGCTGGAAATGGGCAATGTACTGTGTGATTCTGGTAAGGGGTTCTCACTTCTGACTGTCAGGCTATAGCACCAGGGGTCTCATTGCTACAGAGAATCATTAAGATAACATGCTGATCATTCCATCTGAAAATGCTGCTTTCTTGTCTGCCATACTGTTTGGCTTTAATTCTTTGTGAGCCACTGGTGCAGAACAAGGACAAGGGTTTGTGAATTGGAACTACGGATGGCAGACACACCAGACAATTATTACTTTCAGGAAGAGTTTAGTAATTGTGGCAGCTCCTGTACCTCTTCTATGACAAAGTATACGTTACAACATTCCTAGGACACTCAAGGAAATATCTAGATGTCATGGGAAAGTTTTACAGTTGTCAGTGATGCAATAAGGATTTCTGAACCAACATGCCACTGAGAGTGCAGACAAATCTCTCAACTTTAGTCTTTGGTGATGAGGGAAAGTTATGATAAGGGATGAGTGCATAAGCCAGCCATGTCATTGAGAGCCAGTTTCAGTGATGGGCCTCCATGACACACCTTTGTAACAGACCACTGAGTGCAGACCACAGTGAGAGACTCCACAGTCTCCACAAACCAACCAGTGCAGACCTCAGTCAAGATCCCAAGTGCAGACCTCCGTATCAGACCCCTTGCCAGACCTGTAAGAAGTGCCACCCAAGCAATAGAGGACATTGCAGGAAATGCAAGCAATGCATTTACCAAAGATAAGATGACATTTATTGCTGAAACCACTGAAATTGTGACCTATTAGAGATTGAGATTGCTGAAACCACTGAAATTGTGACCTATTATCAGGCTAGAGAGTAGTGACATCACTGAGAATGCAGCCTATCCAATCACTAGAGACCAGTGACATCA
>NC_092863.1:5399834-5429943 GCF_032062135.1 Pyxicephalus adspersus | reverse complement strand
CTAGAGACCAGTGACATCACTGAGAATGCAGCCTATCCATTCGCTAGAGACCAGTGACATCACTTAATCTATACTCTTTCTGGTATCTAGCAGCACAAAAACAAGTTCTTAGTTTCTCTGCTTTAGACATAATCATGAATCTGTGTTATCTGATTATAATGTCCTCCATAAAAAAATACAGAAAGCAGGAGAGACATTTTCCAGACTTTTTCCACTGTAGGCAGAGAATTGGTTACAAAGGCATTGCACAACAGAATGATCTGGAAGAGCGCTGCATGTTGTGGTTTTATCACTGTGTGTGAAAGTTCTGCCTTTTCCTAAATTCTTAAAAATAGAACATTCCACAGTTCTGTCACATCAAGAACAATCTGATTTTCACCAGGAAGTGAGGAGAATTTTTCTAAAAGGAAAAGGGGTTCACCAGGCCACCGTTCTCCATTGCACCATTGGTCCAGTTCTGATGCTCATGTGGCCATTGTTTGCCCTTTGGGCTGTGGATTGGGTCAGCATGGGAACTGGGGTCTGCAGATTCACAGCCCTTATGCAGCAAGCTGTGATGCACCGTGTGTTATTTTCTCTTGCAAGCAGGCAGGTTTTTATTGTAGAATGGGACAGACCACGTGCTTTCTGCAATAAACTTTACTTACCTGCCTGTTTGCCATCTTCTTTAAAAAATGCTGAGCTGTAGATGGATGAGAATGATGAATGATGTGGGAATATGCCAAGCATCGCCTGCCTCTTCTGCAATAAAAGAGGAGGATGATAAAGGCATCAGTGAGTAGGAATGAGTGAAAATGCCTCTGACAGTCTCGCAAAAATTTCCTCGAACTTCCGATGGGTCCACGACATTTCGGCGAACTGATTTTGCAAATTCCAATAAAGTCAATGGGGGGGAAATTCAGACGTGCCTCCAATCAGCTGTGACCACAGGTTCTCACGGTCCCTGGACTGTACTTATGGATGATAAGTACAGCCCAGGGACCGTGGGAACCTGGACGGTCACAGCTAAACTCATATGATCTCTCAATGGAGATTCTCTATTGAGAGGTCATATGAGTTCAGTATGCCTACGGTCACAGCTATTTGGAGGCACGTGCCTCCAATCAGCTGTGACCACAGGTTCCCACAGTCTAGGTTCCCACAGTCCCTGGGCTGTACTTATCAATAAGTACAGTCCAGAGACCGTGGAAACCTGGACGATCGCAGCTGAACTCATGTGACCTTTCAATGGAGATTCTTCATTGAGAGGTCACATGAGTTCAGTACGCATGCGGTCACAGCTGATTGGAGGCACATGCCTCCAATCAGCTGTGACCACAGATTTCCACGGTCCCTGGGCTGTACTTATCAGTGATAAGTACAGCCCACGGACCGTCGGAACCTGGGCGGTGACAGCTAAACTCATATGACCTTTCAATGGAGATTTTCCATTGAGAGGTCATATGAGTTCAGTACGCCTGCGTTACCACCCACTTGTTGTTCCCTCGCTCGTTCGGCGAAAACACAACCTCATGACGAATCACAAGGCTGTTACCGCTTACATGTTCAGTAAGCGAGAAAGGCCAGATTCACTGCTAAATCGAAGTTAAAAATCTCACTCATCCCTATCAGTGAGCCTTGGGTGCCAATGTTCTTTCTTGGACCACTTTTGGTAGGTACTAACCACTGCATACAATGAATGCCCCACAAGACTTGTCATTATGGAGATGCTCTGATCCAGTAGTCCATCCATCACATTTCTGACCTTTGAAACTCTCTCAGATGCTTACAATTGTCCATTTTTCTTGCAACAAATCACCTCCCATAACTGACTGATAACTAATATCCCACCTCTTGTCAGGTCCCATTCTACCCAGATCTTCAGTGTTATTCACGTCACCTGTCAGTGGGTTTAATATGTTGGCTCAGATTTCTACAGAATGATTACAGCAGAATGATATAACAATCAACATCAATCTGAAAGTAGGAAAAGGGAAGAAGATGCACATGGAAGGGTAATATACTAAACAATACAAAGGGAACCCCAGCATATGTAATAATTTATTTAGTTGCCCCCTTTGTACAGTTTTGAATATTGAATTCTAGGAATCTATATCCGACATGGCAGGTCACTGAAGCTTTAGGAAGCAGACTTTGCAGAGATGCCTTGGCATGGTAGTGTGACTTCACATGTATTTGCAAATGTTTTTCAGCTGCAATTCTTGTATTTGGTCAGTTGCCCCATTTGAAAGACACAATTTGATTGAAAGCAGAAAAAAATAAGCAACAGATTAAAAGGAACTGATCTGCTTAAGGCAAGAAGAAGCATTTTCTTTAGTCTGCCCAGTAATCACTCATACAGTACTATGTAACTTTGCAGAAAGCGCGGCTTATTTTTAGACCTGCGGTGTCAAACCGCATGGCTGACAACTCCTTGGCACAATGTGCGGCTGGTAAATGCAAACTGCACCATGGGCAAAAAGATTACCAGGCATGCTGCAGATATTCAGACCACAACTGCTGTAGCCAAAAGCAACATGCCGCTTTTCTAAACCCTGATCTGCCATGGCCACAGGTGCAAGCAACTTCCAAATCCCAACTGCTCCCATCCATTGAAAGATTGGGACCATTGCGACTCACTGCGGGTATGAAATGGCCCAAATTGGTTACTTTCTGTCCAGGATTTACATGGCTGCCATTTATAACCAGCATCTGCAGGAAGTAGATGGTGACCCTGGGTGACGCCTCAACATAAAAACTTGGATTAGACTTTGTTAATTTTTTAGCCAATGGAAAAACCCAGGAGAATGGCCTTTTGTTATACACATCTGCGTGATCGGTACAAAGTGTTCTGTCGGTTATGTTTTTTTTCTCTCAGCTAAATCCTGGCGAACGGTTTATCAAATCTCGATAAAGACAAAGTGGAGTTTTAAACGGAGAGCAGAAAGGAGAGTCCGAGCCGCTGTATTGTTGTCTGCGGCGGGTGATTTATGGCGCTTGGTGTGGCGGTGACTCGGTGTCAGCGTGGCGCGTGTCTGTGCGATAGCGGAGTAATAAACCATAGCATTACATTTAATTTGCAGACCGCACAATCTAATTTATTTTAGCGCATGTACAGCGGTGGCGATGCCTTATATCGCAGAGTTAGATGATCATATTTTTATTATTATTTTTTTTTTTTTGTTTGACGTTGGCCGGTTAATTAAGGATCTGAAAAGGAAATGAAGCGCGACTAGCTTGAATGCGAGCCTGTCACAAGTAGTTATAAAGGAGGATTCAGCTACGGGGCGCTGGGGAGAAAAAAGAGGGTCGCTCTGGATAATTGCAGCCTTAAAGAATAAACTCTGAGCTGAGAACTTCTCACGGGATTCTGGGAACACGCGGCTGCAGGTTTTAAACGACCCACTTTATATAGATTCAGCAAGCTTTACCCAGTGCCTCTAGGAAGGGCTGCAGCTTTGTCATCAGTCTGCAGGCAGGAAGAAGCATGTCTCCTCTTCCCCAATCATAAATTAACAGAATGGGAAATGTTACAGGTTATATAAACCCTAAAAATGTAATATAATGCAGCTTACTAGCCTATAGAAATAGTGGCTGCATTAGATTTCCTTTCATATTGCAACCATGTGAATAACCCAAATGCATGGGTGGCTACGCTCATTCACTCCACTGTATCTATGAAGGAAGCCATGGTTATCACCCAGGCTTGACTTTCACCTTCCTCTGTTCATGACATGGGGAGTGAGGGGATTGGAATATTATATAAGGAAAATATATCAGGCTCATCTTACTGGAACTTCACCCTAAACCACCAACGATTCAAAGAGGAAGCAGTTACTTCTATCCACCACACCAACGAATAATATTGGAACCGTCCAATACCGATTTTTGCTTATATTGTATACACATTTTCTACCTAACTGGGTTATATCAATATGAATTAGAAAACAGTAAGGAACTCTACGCTGAGCTGACATTTAGTATGTGAATGCAACACTTCAGTACTTATATTACTATCACCTTAGCCTAATCATTCTGTGTCAATTATACCCTCAAGAAATAAATAAGAATCATTCTATCAAACTTTACTTTTACATTTATGTAGGTGCAAAACTATTGTTAGCGCTCTTATGATCTCTGCAATCCCCTGAAGAAACTTTATAGGCGAAACGCGTCGGGTATCTGAGCTAAGCCTAAAATCTTTGATCACTTACCACAAGTATAAACACTATATTGTTTAATTTATGTTAAAAGTTGAATATTTAGGAATTCTGTATTTATAAGTGGTTGAACTTGATGGACTTTTTTCTTTTTTCAACCTAACCTACCATGTAACTATATTAGGACCACTCCAACTCCAGATCAATAAAAGTTTATCATATTTGCCTTAAAAGCCTTTTTATCTTTTTTAACACTTTTCTATCTCTTCCTTTGTATCATCTCACTAAAAGTGATAAGGACACTGCATGTCCGGCAGGTTATTTTCTGTACTTGCTATAATATTCGTATGCTGTAAAAAGAAAACTAATGCTCCCACCTCATCCAAGGACTGATAAATAAAAATGTCATGTATTGCATCTTATCATATCAAAATTTTCAGTGATCAGGCAACATTTCCCAACAAACCTCTCTAACAAGTGATAAATTTACATTTGTGTAATCATTACACTAGAATCTGGAAATGCCAGTCACACACATTCCAAGCAGTTCTCCTTTAAATGCTGCAACTCTGCGGCCTTCTGCTGTAGCACTTCCGCGCCTTGGCGAGAAAACTTCCATCGCTTGGCTGATTTGATTAGGCACGCCGGTTGGGATGTGTACCGACAGCGCAGCGAGCCCCATCTGATTAAATACAGACTCTGCAGGGCGATAGTCTTCACAGGAGCTAGACTGGGGCACAAATGGAATAATGTTTGTGAATGAGGCAGCGGCGGGGCGCCTCGGTCTGCCTCTACCTCCAGGACAGAGTGCAATCAGAGCGTGAAAGATAGTCAGGACCTCGACGGAGGATAAAACGGATATCGCATTCAAATTTTTCCCACTCTTAACTGCTTATTAGCCGGGGAAACTCTCCACACCAAATAAAGAAATAAAAAAGTAGTATACTGCCATAAGAAACATAGGCCTGGGCTGGGCAATGCAACAGGTTCATGCTAACAAAGATCTATGCAGAGACTCTTTATGGAGATTTCTGCAGGAAGAGGTTCTTGTTATTGGGATCTCTGCAGAGACAGGTTCACTTTAAAAAGATCTCTGAAGGCACAGGTTCATGTTATTGCAGATATATGCAGAGACAGGTTCACTTTATGGAAGATTTATGCAGGAACAGATTCATGTTATTGGGATCTATGCAGAGACAGGTTCACTTTAAAAAAAGCCTCTACAGACACCTGTACTTAACCTCCTTTTGCTCCCCCAGTCATGTCACATGTTCCTTTATAAGTTTGCCTAAATGCTGAACATTCAGCAAGCAGATGAATGAAATACACAAGGCCCCAGTTTTATTCACAATAGGGTTTGTATCTGTGACTGGACGGAATTTGCAGGCGCAGTCAGGTTTATGAGTTGGCTTTTCTCTACTGGATTTAGGTAACACAGCCTGGTCACCTCCCGGAAGGAGCAGCAGCAGACTGATAAGGTCTCCTCTCTGTTCTTTCTTACTGTCATAATGTTTCTTGCTGACCTGGTTGGCCCCTGTGCTGCCCTCTTCAGGCCCTACTGTATAAGAGCACTCAGGGGCAGAAGGTTAAACCCCTTGATGACAACGTTTAGCACAGTTCTCATGCCTTCAGGTAACTATAACCGAATTCCCTGAAGAATTGACAAAGTTCACGGTTGCTACTAATTCTTTACTTTTTCTTCTGCAGAAAGTTCTGCACTATTTCTGGCCATGGTTGCGGCATCATAACAGGCAGTATGTGGTCTCGGGGCTGTGTATATTTGTTTGCTTAGGGTGAGGAGCATCGTGCATAGGCCGCGCGAGGCACGAGAAATTACTGCAGTCGCGGTAATTGGACAAATGTTTTGTACAAATGACCCTCTTCCCCGCCGAAGACATCTCCGTCCACCTCTCTCCAATTACACGTTGCCAGAGCGAAGGGGACGAGCGACGAGGTGGCGGTTCTGTCACTAATTGTCGTTATTATAGTCGCCTCACGCTTTGTCTCTGCAGGCTCGCAGGGAGATAAACTTCGGTCACCATGGAAATAGTGTGTGTGAATTTTAACGATAAAATCCCGAAAGTGTCCCCAAACTAAAAACTTTTTCTGCATAGCTGTTATTGCCATCTTATTTTTGTTATTTTATCAGATTGTTTTCTTAAAGCTCAACTGCAGACATATTGTTCCTTTTTTTATTTAAAAAGGTTACAGGGTCGTAACTTTCATCGAGAAAAAGGGAAAAGTGCCCTGGGCTCCCAGGGGCAACAAGGGTCCCTGGGAGCCCCTAAAATGGTCTTCATGATTCACTCCAGCCAGAACATTTTGGAAACTTGTGCTCAGCCTAATAATGAACACCTTGGACTTGAGCCTCATCTGGTTGTGCCTGGAACCTGGGTGTCTTGGGGCAGTCATAACGTCAAGCTTAAAGTGTACCTAAACTTAGAAATTACACTTTTCATAAAAGGGTAGATAAACCTTTAATGTAACACAAAATTTTTTTTAAGTGCAACACCCTTTTGGGTGCAGCACCGTCCCCTAATGATTGGGAGCTCAAAGCCTCCCGGTAAACCTACGTCACGCATCTAGGGAGGCCCCTAGGTGCTCTTTCTGCCCATGGCCGAGCATCTTGGGCATACGCAAAAGGAGCCTTCCCATGAAAGGAGAAAAATTTGCCAATCTCACACATGCGCAGTGAGATCAGCATGTTTTTTTTCCAACCTACGTCACCTGATCTCGCGCCTGGGTCGGGTGATGTAAGAAGAAAAACCCGGAAGAAACGGTGGGGGTGGCGGCGCCTGGAGTCCCCTAATGAATGGGAGCTCAAAGCCTCCCAGGATACCTATGTCACGCATCCAGGGAGGCCCCTAGGTTCTCCTTCTGCATATTGCCTGAGCATCTCAGGCATGCGCAAAAGGAGCCTTTTCATAAAGGGAGAAAAATTTGCCAATCTCACACATGCGCAGTGAGAACAGCATTTTTTTTCCAACCTACGTCACCTGATCTCGCGCCTGGGTCGGGTGATGTAAAAAGAAAAAACCCAGAAGAAAAGGCGAAGATGGCGGTGCCCCCTAATGAATGAGAGCTCAAAGCCTCCCGGGAAACCTACGTCACATATCCAGGGAGGCCCCTAGGTGCTCCCCCTGCTCATGCCCGAGCATCTCAGGCATGCGCAGAAGGACCCTTTTCGTGAAAGGACAAAAATTTGCCTATCTCACGCATGCGCAGTGAAATCGGCAAGTTTTTTTTCCAAACTACGTCACCCGATCTCGCGCCTGGGTCGCGTGATGTAGGAAGTAGAACTTATTAAAGAGGCAAAGATGGCGGCGCCCGGAGCACCGTCACGAAGACAGATCCCGAGACAACGCAGGACCCAATGGAAGACACCTCTGGACCGATCGACTGCGCTGCAGGATTGAAGGTGAGTGATTTTTTTTTATTTTAGGCAGTTTTGAATTTAGTTCCTCTAAAGACAATGGAAAGGGGCAGAACTCTAAAATGTGCCCCCCTGCTGGTAGGTATCTACATTACTATGAGGAGAGAGAAGGCGGCTGAACAGCACCTGGGCTCCTTGCACACCAAGCATTGGTAGGGATTGGCTACAGGCTAAGAAGAGTAACTAATTAATGAACAGATCTCATGCAATGGAATCTCATCAGGATATTTTGAAAAGGCTGAAGGCATGGCTGGTAGGGGGGCAGATGGAGACCCAGCAAATTTAATCTTGTCATGGGCACCCAAGTTACTTATTACAGCTCACCCAGTTTGGGGTAGGATTATGCACTTTGCCAGGGTTTGTCACTCTTTAAGTGGATTTAAATATGGTGATATATTGTAAGGTAGAATGATTAGAAGTTTATTCAATGCGGTATCAATGCAGTCCAACACAATAAACTCCCACTTTTACCTTTTTCCTTGCAACAAGCATGCAGTTAGCTTTTACACCCTGTCCCCACCACGCTTATAAATATGCATCTGCAAAAGCCTCTTATTTGCCGCTTTACCTCAATCTGCCTTTTTACAGAGTGATGTTCTCCTTTAAAACGTCAGGCTGTCTCAGTGAATAAATTTACATCTCTTTATGAGGGTTCACGCAAAAAGTCAGTAATTCCATCATAATCCTCTGTAATTTTCACTAAAAATACATTAAAAATGTGTCATTACACAAATGCATCTCCTGGTCGGACCCTCCCTTGAAATTACTTTAAAAAGTGCTCCTGCGCAGGGGGAGGGGCCCGCCATTGCTTGGCCTTATCCTGTCAATCATGGAAGAGATTTGTGCCCTGGTATAACTGATTTCAGGCCACTCGTTCCTTTCATGCATTTGGGAATTGTTATACTAAAATAAAAAGATAATGTATCTGATCTGAAATGACCTCGAGATGAAAAATGTCAACTTTCTAACATATGCAATATAATATTTTACATTTGTCTTTTTTTCTGAGATGGAAGAGATGAGTTCAATTCAAAGGGAGATTTTTGATGATGAAAAGTACCCACGGATATGATATAATGGATGGACCTTTCCTAGAATGGTGGTTGAAGTGCAATGCTGGGGAACGTCAACAACCATCTGTGAGAATCCATCTTGGATAATTCTAGATGGTCACTCAAAGGAGCAAGATAAATGGGAAAAGCAGGAGAATCTTATGCTACAAGAATATTCAGTTTTCAGTCTTTGATGATTGTGGAATTATTTAAGTATATAAGTGAGAAAAATGTCTAAGCTTAATTCTGGTTTCTTAATTCTTAAGGTTGTATCCTATTAAAAACTTAGATGGAGCTCTATGAAGGGGGATGTAACTGCTCTGACCTTATGGGTAAATTTTAGCTTTCCCTATTGTGCTCTGTAGATAACAGGTAATATGGAGGAAAAACATGCGCTGAAACCTCTACACCAGCTATTCCCAACCAGGGTTTGTACAGGGGTTTCCGGGGTTTCCTCATCAATGATTGACCTTCTATTTGATGTTGCTTCCATAGTTATGGAGGCAACACCACTTGGTAGAGTCAGCTGCTTGACACTAATGATCATTTTAGCTGTCTATAAAGGTGGTATTTAAGCCACCAATTTAAGATCCATTTTCCCTATTAATCCCTAATAAACTGGTTTCATCAACAATTCCCCTAGACTTGAAAATTGCTTTAGGGTTTCTCAAGACCTAAAAATTATTACAAGGGTTGCTAAGGATCTGAAAATTATTGCATGGTTCCCCAAGACCTAAAACCTATTGCAAAGGTTCCTCATGACCTGAAAATTATTTTAAGAATCCCTCAAACCTAAAAAATATTTCAGGGGTTCCTCAAGACCTGAAAATTATTGCAAGGGTTCCTCAAAACCTGTACATTATTGCAAGGATTCCTAAGGATCTGAAAATTATTGCAAGGTTCCCCAAGACCTAAAACTTATTGCAAAGGTTTCTCAAGACCGGAAAATTATTTCAAGGATCTCTTATACCTGAAAATTATTGCAAGGGTTCCTCAAAACCTGAAAATTATATCAGGAGTTCCATAAGACCTGAAAATTATTACAATGTTTCCTCAAGACCTGAAATTATTATAAGGGTTCTTCAAGACCTAAAAAATTTTTATGGAATTCCTCAAGACCTGAAAATTATATCAGGAGTTCCTCAAGACCTGAAAATTATTGCAAAGGTTCCTAAAGATCTGAAAATTATTGCAAGGTTCCTGAAGAACTAAAACTTATTGCAGGTTCCTCAAGACCTGAAAATTATTTCAAGGGCTCCCAGCCTTAAAAATGTTTAGAAAGGCCTAAACTCTACAGGTAAATCCACCAACTTTAGGTGTCATGCATGGGAAATTAAGAATTGGGTAGATTTATGGACTTTGCTAGGTTAACAGATTTCTGATTAGAAGGTTGCCAATAAACGTATGGTTTCATACCGGCTCTAAAAAAGTAGCAAAACGAACCAAACAACATCAAATGGCAAAACCAATATGAAGATACTGATATGCCAAGTAAAGGTTTAATCGACTTAAGTAACCACTCAGAGATTGGGAGTATGTGTACACCTTCTTAATTTGAAGAGTTTAAACATCGCGGCACTGGATTTTCTTCTTGGAAAGGATGGAGTTAATCTGAAATCTATGAAAGGAAAAGCAAATCCTGAGGAGAGTAATTATAGAACTACTGGGATGTGAAGGGAAAAAAAGGGAAAAAAATATTTTAATTGTATTCTATTTGGCAGATATTAAGTCTGCCAGATGGCTCCCTTACCAAGCCAGAATCTCAAACGGACGCATGAATAAATGGCTCTAAAATCGAGTGTGATATGCCAGTAATAGGGATTCATTTATATGTGTCGGGAGATAATCCCCGCCCACCCTGTGATGTCATTATGCAGCTGCACTGGATGACCTCACCAGCAGCCAATGAAAGTCTCCGAGACAGGAATGGGAACTTATTGGGTATCATTTCTAAAAGCAGATGCAGCAATCAAATGTATAAAATCTCAGGCTCATGAAATGACGCATATTCCTAGGCAGGTGTAGAACTCATTTCAAATGTTCCCACAGACTTGGAGGTAGATGGAGAAGAAAGTTTGGGGGAAGAAAAGTAAGAATAAAGGAGTGCATAAAGATAAAGGCAGATAGGAGGGAGAGATGGTGGGCAACATAAAAATGAAATCAGAAAAGCAAAAGGATGAAGCAATGAAGAAAAAAACGAGGAGGAGAGGCAAAGGAAAGAAGGAGAGAGAAGAAGGGGGTAAAAAAGGTGATGGAGGAAGGTGTATAAAGTGAGAGGGAGGAGTAAAGAGGACAGAGGGGAGGGTCAGAGAAAAAGAGGTGGGGAGTGAGAGGAGAAGAGGTGAGGAGCGAGAAAGGAGGAGGTAGGAGAGAAAAGGAGAAGCATTAGAGGAGGAAAGTAGTGGCGCACAAAGTTTAAAGAAAAAGATACAGAGTGAGAAGAAAAAGAGGAAAAGGTGAGAAGTGAAGGGGGTTGATGAGAATTTTGTAGGGAGTAAGAGACAAGCAGGAGAAGAAAAAAGTCAAAAGTAACAGAAAAGGTAGAAGGGAGGGGATGAGGTTGGAAGGGAGAGTGGGGAGGGAAGGCAGGGACCATAAAGCAAGCAACAAGAGAAGGAACTGGGGAGTAAAAGAGAGAAGAAGAGGGAGAAAGGAAAGGAAAAAGAGTGGAAAAGGGGAATAAGTGCAGGGGAGGAAAGAAGGTGGTGGTAAAAGGGAGCAAATGAGGTGGGGAAAAAAGAAGGTAGGAGGAGAGAAGAGGAGATGAGTGAGAGGGCAGGGTGATGGAGGTGGAGAGGGAAAGGAGAGGAGGAGATAAAAAGATTGGGAGAGGAGAGGCGGTGAGTGAAGAAGGTAAGGATTGGGAGAGGAGAAGTGTAGTGGGGTGGAGAGAAGAGAGAAGCGGTAAGGAGATAGGGGAGGGGATTAGGAGGAGAGTAGAAGACAAGGAGTGGAAGATGAAGGAGAGGAAAGGGTGTAGAGAAAGGAAGGAGGGGAGAATAAAGTTTGGAGAGGCAGAGAAGAAGTTTGGGAATGTGGGGAGAAGGGGGAAAGAGGGTGGTAAGTGGGAAGAGGGGAAAGAGATGGTGGGGTAAGTAGGCAGAGAGAAGGAGATGGGAAGAGCGAGGAGATAAGAAAAGAGGAAGGGGAAAAAAGCAACAGAAATGATGAAGAGGGAAAAAATGTATAGGTAAGGGAAGAGGAGGAAATGGAAGGAAGAGGAGAATAATAGAAGGGGAGAGAGGAGAAGAAAAAGAGAGGAACAAAGAAAAGGAGAGGAAAATGTGAATAAAAGAGGAAGGAAAACATAAAATAGGAAAAGAAGGAAAGCAAGGAGCATGGAGGGAAACAAAAAGGGAATAATTACAGGAAAGGTCGGGATAGAGTCCTAGAGTTTTGGAAACAAAAAACCGGAAGGTCAAGAAAGGAATGAAAGAGAAAATAATACAAAGACAAAAAGATAGATGGAAAAATGAGGTAAGAAAAAAGGGAAATAGTAAAAAGGTTTAAACAAAAAATGTGAGAAATGAAAAAAAAGAAAGAATGCAAAAAAAAAAAAAAAAAAAAAAAAAAAAAAAAAAAGAAACAGACTTGTGACAAAGGAACGGTTATGGAGAAACTTTTCAGTTTTGTGTGTACTGGACCCCTCTTTCCTTTTAAGTTTCCTTGGCAGGACACCACCATCGGCTGCCAAAACAACCACTCCGAGCCTCCGACCATTCTCTAATAAAATCCAGCTGCCTGCATTGGCCATACCTTTTAATAGGCCTCTGTGCCAAATGCTGACGAGGAAAAATAAAATCTGTGAAAACAAAAACAGAACCTTTTCTAAACGCAGTTTTTATGGAATAAAAGTTCAAATATTTTAAAGCCTTGTTTTTTTTTTTTTTAAAAAAAATATTGTAGCCCACTAATCTGAGAGGGGAATTGAAATATAAAACAAAGGCTTTTGTACCATGTAGCTGAAAAGAGTCTCTGAGCTCCTCTGAAACAAAATGTCTCTTTTCTTTCATGCTTCGTTCAAAAAGTTTATTATTTGTTCTGAGACAGAAAGTAGCATTTGTCCATAATGTTTTTATCTTGATGGAACAAAGGAGTTTCAACTTATGACGTGTCTGAAACTTATAGAAATGAGAAGTGTACTGCTGAAACACCTTGGTTATGCTTTAATAAAAGGAATCTTAACTTCTTTTTTTAAAGTTTTGTCATGGGAACAGGAATATTTGGGAACTCGTCGAGTCAAGAAACTTGTACCAATGGGAGGATTTCGCTTATTTTGGCTACAAATCTCCAAAAAATGTACACCTGAGGAGGGACAGAAGGACTTTTATAGAGGGACAGTCCTTCCAAATTAAGGATAGGTAGGAGTTAAAAACCTCCCCAGTGGAAGACTCTAAGGTTCTAATGATTAACAGGCATCACAACAAAGCAATACAACAATTATCTGACCATTTCTGGCCTGCGTGTGGGGGTAAAGGTGCACATAAAGACGGAATCTTCACCTATCCTCACCTGTCTCCATGTATTTTTGATCTTTCGGCCCCATCCTTGGAAAACGGAACTGATTCAACATGGACATGGCTTTCCAGTGCATGGCATTGCAGAAATACAAGTAGTGCCGTCATTTGCCGACATAGCCCGAAGGTATGTATGGTCTACCCATTTCACCTGGCCATGACCTCAAATGTCTTGCCTATTTTTGGTGACAAATTCTGCGTTCTCTATCTTTGAACTCTGTAAGCACAGAGAACTGAAAGTTGCCTGCCCTAGGCCTAAATAGTCCATGGTTGGATTTTTTGCTGCTCTAGCAGCGAGCAAAGGCGAGCGGAGGGGTTAACCGAAGACTCCAGCTCTACGTGAAGCTGTGACACCTCTATAAATGCTAAACTGCAGGCCGAACTACGTTGCTTAATTAATGCCTCAACTTGGCACTCGGATGTTAAGTTCTATGCAGAACAATTGACTGAGACCCAAAGGGAGACGGATATCAGAGGTAGTTAACAAGTAACACGGTCTACACAATTACAGAGGACGCGAGGAATGATCCAGCGGCATTAGCTGTGTATTAAGAGAAAACGATCGGGCTCCCTTGTCCACCGCTGAGTTTATAATTACTGGGAGCCAGGCTTTGCCCAGCCCAACAAGCAAAGCGAGAAAGGTCCAGAGGTCATTACCTACAAACACAACACAATTCTTGTATATTGCAACAGTATTTTAAGTGGACAAAGCCAACATTCTTATCTTTCTTGGAGAAAATACTGCATCAGGTTCCCTCAGGTTGTACCAGTTGGAAAAAATTCTGTTGTTTTAAGCACTGGAGAAAATTTTGAGAAATATTTTCTAGGAAAATAAAATATTTTATCTCCTATATAGAAAAATAGCTTTACTATAATGTTCACTTATAGGTCCTTAATTCTTTTTTTTTAGCTTTAACCCAATTTGGTGTTTTGATCCCCTCTTCCCCATGTCAGCCAAGGTTTAATTTGACCCTTGTTGCCAACAATGCGGGCTCAGCAGCCACATAAGACCGTAGCGGATGCCCTTGAGTACAGCTGCTGAGTGTGCACTTTGGTGCCCCAGATCGTCTGGGACACGTTGTACACAGCGGAACAGACAAAGCCTGGCTCTGCGGCATGACCTAGCCAGCCACTGTCCAGAAATAACAATTTAATATAATTTCCAGGGACAAGTGTAATACTTAAATGCAGAAAAATAAAGGAAAAAAAATGTCAGCATTTAATTCTCCAAGTGCAAAAAGAGAACCTAACTGTAATCTGTTTCTAACATGAATTTAAGTATCAGCTCAGCTACAATCATTACAGAAATGTCTTGGATATTAGGGTTTACATACATGCATCGTGGTAACAATGCATGACATCAAATGTGCCATGGTGTGGTGACTTGAGATTCATTGCAAAGCCCCAAACGCACATAATAAACACACCTGATTTTCTGTATTCTGCATCTGCAGAAAAAAAATGCTTCAGGTGTATCTTTTCGTCCAATGTGGTGCCCGGACAACTGTTGAATGAATAATAATATACATTTGGTGATGCACTGGATCAGACCCTAGGGCCCTAAAGTATATGTAAACCAAAGAACTCAAAAATCAAAGTGACGTTTTCCCACCCCGACCACCATGGCCAAAGATTGCATCCAGGTAGAGAAGAAGGAAGAAGATGGCAGTGCCCAACGATAGAACGGGGTCAGGTCAATATAGCGGGGATTAGTTAGAAACTGATCAATAAAAAGCAAGTTTCTGATGTCCTTGTTTAGTATATCATTAAGTATATAAATATATTGAATGGTGTCTATAGCTAGCATCATACCTACTCGTCTCCATTCCAGTAATATATTGTTGACTAGATCATAAAGCCATTTGTCAGAACGATTCTGGCCTTGCCCGCGTATGCACCCAGCGCTGCCATTCATTCTGATAGAGCGTCTGAGTGCCAGCTCTCCTTTGATAACTCTATAGTTATAGAGTTCATGCGTGATATTTCTTTTACACTTACATTGAGATATTAATATTGTTAAATCTGTCTTGTAGTAGTTTTAATAGAATTTGTTTCTTTCTTTACTTATGAGCTGGAGAAGCTACTGGAAGGAAATGTCATCCATCACTAACAGAACAAATCCAGACAATTGTAACTAGGGGCCCATGTAAAAAGCACCCAAGTTTATAAAGCAGACTTTTACAAATGTGCTTTGGACACTATTAAGTGTTTTATTCGCTCTCCATTATAAATGAACCCCCAACTACTACTAGCTATACCGTGACTTGGATAAATGGGAACCTTCAAATTCATATTCAAGAATTCTTAAAATAAAAAAACCTGCAAAAATGTCCAGTGTATCTCAAGCAGGGTTCGGTGAAACCATAGGGTTCCCTGCTAGGGATTCCTTAAGTAGTTTTAGACCTCTAAGGTAAGGCTATGTACGCACGTGCAATAATTGTCATTGGAAAGGATCTTTAACATTTAATGACTGCACTATGCATGTAGTTTTGGACCTCTAAGGCCAGTTTAGGTAACACCAATGATCGTTCTGGCTATCTATGAGCTGACATTCTTCCTATTGATCACCATAATAATGTACTGTGAGCTGTGGATATAATAAATAACATACCTGAGGCTCCCCAAAACCTGAGAGTTACTTCAATGGTTCCTCTATGTGAAAAAGGAGGGGAAAGGTTTCCCTAAGGCATCGTATACATGGCAGATTTCCATTATCACGGGTAAAAATCCAATGTTGGTTTATTTGTCCCCAGATGTCCCCTCTTTTTGTCCTCTTGTATATCTAAATGACGGACTGCTAACAATAGCTATTCTTTACTATATAGAAGACTAATACTGCTCTCTCCCTTCTCCATAGAACAGAACAAGGATGTCTGCACCGCGCTCGTTCATTCTACTGTCGCCGGAAACGATCGCTAACGATTGTTTCCAGCAGCAATTATTGAGTGTGTGTACCAGGCTTTAATCTATAAAGTCGCACAATCCTGTCTGACAGTGTACATCTTGGCCTCCCTAATTTATGAAGTGTTCCCTGGAAAAAAATGTAATTAAAGCCACATGAAAGGGATAGCTTGTGTAAACATGAAACAGAGGAGGGCGTCCGTTCAGCTGTAAAAACGAATGACATCCTGTGATTCACAGCCCGCCTCAATTCCTTTGCGCCCTGTCCAGATCACCCAAGTCGCCTGCAGAGCAAAAGCACATGACAGTTACACAAGTTGTGTCGGTTTATTGCCATATTGGCCTTGTGACCAGAATTATGCGCTTAATTGCAAAGTTCTCAGCAAGACGCACACCTGTTTGTGTGGCAATGATGGTGCTGGCTGGTTGCCTCTGATTTCCAGGTATTGTCCCTGGAAATATTCCCAATTGAGCTCAAGCTACGACTCTGCCTCAGCTTAATCAGATAGAAAGACCAAGGCCTACATTACTGATAGAAGGATAGACTAATCTCTCAACAAACATGACAATCTATGAGCAGTACACTTGCCAAAACCCCTATTTACAGTTTTTAGTAGATGTTGAAGAGTTAATCCATTGGTGAGATCTTTACGTTCAGTTCCCAGGTCATTACACCTGCTGTGCCCATTCTAAGAAGTTCCTACCATGCCAATGTTGAGTTCCTAGCCTTGCACACCTGCTGTGCCCATTATACGGGTTTCTCACCATCCCTGCAATGTGCTTCCAGGTCTAAACATCTGATGTGCCCATTAAAAAAGGTTCCCAAAATCTCTACATTGTGTTCCTGACTCTACACACCTGCTGTGCCCATTATTAAGGATTCACACTAACACTGTACTGAGTTCCCAGGTCTGTACACCTGCTCTTTTCCTAAAGGGGGTTCCTATTATCTCTGTGCAGGGTTTACAGGTCTGCACACTTGCTGTGATCATTATGATGGGATCCCATGTTCTCTGTGATGAATTCCTAGCTCTGCACAGCTGCTGTTCCCATTATAAGACGTTCCCACTAATCTGCACCGAGTTCCTGGTCTGTTAACCTGCTGCTTACATTTTGAGGGATTCCTACTATCCCTGTACTGATAACCAGGTCTGTGACCTATTGTGGCCACAATGGGGGGTTCTTTTCATCCATGTACTGTGTTCCCAGGTCTGATGTGGTTGTTGTGAGGGGTTCCCATCACCTCTGCGCTGTGTTTTCAGGTCTGCACACATGCTGTGGCCATTATTGGGACTTCCCCTCATCCCCATGCTGGGTTTCCAGGTCTGCATACCTGCTGTGACAATTTTGATGGGATCCCACCCTTCCTGTGCTGAAGGTCCAGGTCTGAACACATGCTGTGACCATTATTGGGACTTCCCTCATTCCCATGCTAAGTTCCCAAGTCTGCACATTTGCTCTGGCCATTTCAAGAGGTTCCTATCATCTCTGCACCCAGGTCTGCACACCTACTTTGCCAATTATGTGGAGATCTTGCCATCCCTGCTGGTCTTTTATGATAGGAAAATGACATGGAAGGAAGGAGGCATGAAGAGCTGAATAAGTCCAAATATTTGTAACTAATGTGCACAAAGCTGGGGGGATGACTTTTAGACTCCCAGGAAAACTTGAGCAGAGTTGGGTGATCTCAGTGTTGGAATATCTAAAAAATAGAGGAAGCCAGGGGCTGAATCAGTCCACCAGGCTACACCCAAGTGAAATATCAGTTTTTGGGTGGATTGACCTTTTGGGACAAACCCCACAAGACCTGGTTCGAACTTATCCCCAACTGCGATGGCATGTGGTCAGCAAAGTTCAACTACCCTATGAACCTTACGTACCCCTGCAGTATATATATATATATATGCACAAACACAACCCAGAGTTTGCTTTAATTTCATCCCGCTGTCATGTTTCTTGAAAGAAGTTGAAATAGTGCAATTAACCCTAGTTCAGATTTTGGCACTTCTGTATTTTTTTTTGGAATTGTTTATTTTTGGGCTCTGACCATCTGCAGTGTTTTATTTTAGCAGGATAAGATATGCAAGTCATAATATAACAACAGACTCTGTGAAACCATAAATGAGTTGTGGTGAGTCATCTCGAAGAGACCCACCCTGCGTTCCCTGCCAGTGGATTAAGGAAAGGAAGAATTCCAGTTTTGAGTTTCTCTGTTCACTGCCAAAACTTTCTAGCGCATTTTGAATCCAGGAAATTGTATAATGTTTAACTGTTAATCTACCTGTTAAAACATGAGCAAAAGAAACGTTTCAAGGGATTCCAAACTGATGAAACACTGACACTTGGGGGTCCCTAAACAATGACACCCTATACCTTGGGGTCCTAGGACAACCCCAGGTCGAGAGTCAAAGCAAGGAAAAGAAGACAAGAACACGCCACTTGGAATGGGAGTCCTTTAAAATGAACAAATTATTCCATCCAGAAATTTGTTTTAGGGATGCACACCATCCATTTCTACAGAACTTAATAGGAAAATGAAAACTGGACTTGGGATGATAATGAGCAGCTATATTAAATGGAGCCAAAACTAATCATGGACTAAAGTATTTGTATGAAAAGATTCTGAATAGGATAATGCACATGCAGCATTTAGAACCAACACTTGAGGTCCTACAACAATGACATGCTAAAATGTAGGGCCCGATAATATTGACACACTGACAGTTAGGGTCCAAAATTAATAACACATGAACACTTGGGGACTGAAATCAATGACACATTGACACTTGGGGACTGAGATGATTGACACACGGACCAAGATCAAATAAACATAGACACTTGGGGACCAAGAACACTGAACACTGGGGTTTGAGACCAATCATGCTTGAGATTTAAAATCACTAACACATTGACACTTGAGGTTTGAAATCAATGACACTTGGGGTCCAGGATCACTTGAGGTTTGAGATCATTGACAAACAGACACTTCAGGGTCCACAATCAATGACACATTGACACTTGGAGTTTGAGGTCAGATGCACTACTGATTGGAAGTACCCAACAAATTACATTTGGGATCATGAATAATGACAACTGACATTAAGGGGTCATGAACAATGATATTTTGAGCCCATCACTGTTCCTACTTTGTGCATTTTCAGACCTTTATTTTGAGATTTATTGGTCACTGAAAGGCTCATTACTGAACCCCTAACTTATGCCTACTCATTTTGGTTTCTGAAGCCTCTCAGAACAAACAATCCGCTCATGCTTGAGATCCTCGAACGACAGCATAGAGAAAATTCACTGCAGTCAAAGTTTTAGAGAAGAAGCATTATTAAACTTTGACTCCATCGCACTTGTCACTTGCTACCTTGGAGTCTCCACATGCCACCGCAACTTTCCAACCTTGTTTCTTGCTATGTACTTTTGTTTTCCAATCCTCTAATTTATCCATCAGATGCTAGCTGTCACCACTTCGTCTCTGTTTATGAAAAGACAAGTCTGGACGTAAAAAAAAAAAACCTGACAAGGAGATGCGTTCATCTTGGAGACATCTCAGACGCTCCCGAGGTCAGCACCTGCAAAGACGAGGAAATGAGATCTCTCGATTGCTTTGACAGTGAGTGAGATGGCACTTAACCACCGCGCACTCAAAAGAAATGGCGCGTGACGATCGGACATCACGGCATTGCTCATTTCCGACTGGTATCACCCGTGATAATAGCTTCCTAACGCTTAGTCCTTGCCGACTCTGATTCACCCACCTACCAGTCGCACTTTTTAAAGGGCAGGTTGATGTATGTCTATCCGTCTGCGGCGTGCAGTCATTAGACGGAGCCCCGGGGCGATCTGAGCCAGATTTCCACGCGTCGGGAAAAAAAAAAAACAGTAGAGATGAAATCACCTCTCTCTTTTATTACAGGCATAGATGACATTTTAAAGTTAGCACAAATAGTATTCTAGCTGTGTAAACTTTACATAGAGGTCATTATTGGATAAATAAGTGGAAAACTCAACAAGAAGCTGCGCGCAAGGCTCGGATGAAACAATGGATAAAGGTATTTGAAATCTTGTTCAGGATGTAATAGATCGCTGTAAACAAGAAAAAAGAACATGGTGGATAACTTTTTATAAAAAGTTTTAATGTCAGTTATTAAAAAGAAGCTGGAGAGGACAGTGGATAGTGTTTAAAGAGCCAGTAATCTACAAATTGGTTTATGGAAAAAGGCTTAGAGAATAATTTTAGAGATTAGGGTACATACATAATTAGGCAGGGTGGACTTCCTGTCCAGGGGTCACATAAGAGGAAGGTTGTAGGGGCCACATGTCAGATAATTGTCACATAATTTGAATGATCAGGCTCATCTTGGAAGTAAATCTGACATTTGCACTCCTGACGTCATCCATCAGTCCATTGGGAAATTGCCAAGGGGACATCAGTCCACCATTTGCCTTCCTCCCTTCACTCCATGTGTGTCATTTCCAGCTCTCTGGCATCCATGAGATGTCTGCACCGGTCAATATAAGAGTCCATCCTTGAGCTCCAGCCAGTGACTTTGCATGGCCTAAGAAGATTGTCACCAGATTGCTGCAAAACTGGAGGACTGATTTTCTTAGACTCGGCTTACTAATGAACGATGGTTTGAGATTATGTTATCTATGAGCAACAGGCACTTAGGAATTGACCCCATATAATGCTACTGTGCTTAATATCCTTAATATTTGTGGTTAAATTATTACAAATGCATATAAATGCATTGCACACCAATGCATACAAGAAAAAAAAATTAATGTACTTTTGCTTCTATTGGGAACAATAAAACCTTACACATTAATGTAAAACATTAAAAACTGCACATTCATGCAATGCACGTCAAATCAGGTGCATTTATTGCACATCATCGTGAGCTAAAAACAACAAATGTGTTATAAATCTCAACCCATCTGTTTTTTATTACGTGCTAACCGATGGGCCTTCCCACTACTTGTTCATCTGACCCTTGCCACCAGAATTGGGGAATGTCTTTCCAATGAAGACAAAGCCAGCAATAGATTGTGAGAATGTTTTACAAGTCTTTCAGGAATAACATTTAAAATGGACATTGTGTTGAATCCCCTCTATCGCCATTCTCCAGGTTTCATACATGACTTTCTCAAGTCTTTCTTACAAAACATCCATATAGGTCACACAAAAAGGCGGCATGTAACACGTTTCTCAATAGCTCGTCGCCCGAGGAGAAGGGAAAATAAAAGCTGGATAACAGAACACAGATGTTAATAGTTTCACCAGATTTCTAACAATGTACAAAAAAATAAATATATATATATCTTGTTAGCAATGGAGCTGCAAGCAGAGCCAGCTCTCCCGGAGAGTAATTCCATTTTTATTAAACAAACACAGTTGTTTCACTCGTCCCCAAGTCTCCACTGTCAGCTTGTCTCTGATACTAATATCAGTTCTGTTTAGGTGCTGGATACAAGTACATGATTGCTTCTTTATGAAATTTGTAACCAATAAAACAAGCTGTACAATCTTCATGGTTTTGTAGTATGAGGGTCTTATGCATCCCCCCACATCCCTCTGAGCTCCCGCACTGTGGCCACAGCAAAACTTTAGGCTCTGCCACCTCCACTTTACAAAAGGAACAAATGTGGAGTCGCAAACCGCTTCTTTCTCCTCATATAAAACTTTATTGGGAACAATCCACACACTGACACCTCACCCGTTTCTTTCCATTGATGCATTTCACCCTTTTTGAGGGGAATAATAAATCCCTGTAGGGGACAAAACTTCAGAGAGGAAATGAGTGAAAAGTTTTGTTTATGGAGAAAGTTTAAAGACTAAATGGATATTGTAAGGTTGTATGATGGGCAGGACCTCCGTGCAATCTGAAAGTTCTACTTGTAGTGCATATTACAGGAGGAACTAGAAATAAATGTACATGAATGTAATTTTATATTGGGAAAATTTAGGAAAATGTAAAAACTCATATCAAAAATTTTGCTTATAACGGGTACAATGGTCATCGCTAAGCCAAACCTTGCATGGGGATTCTGATGCTGAGACCTCCCAATGCCAGAAAGTTGTAATCTCGGTAGGAGATATTGCATGAGCCTCTGCAATATCATGACTTTGTATAGCAGCAACTACACAAATTTCATTTCAGTTTTGAGACCAAAAAACAAAAGCATGATGCAATTCTTATATTTAAGGGACCACTTTACAAGACCCCATCATCATTTTAGAAAAGCTGCCACCCTTCCATGAAAACAAAAACCCTTTTATGATGCTGTAAGGAGACATTTACAATCCTGTGTCCTGGTGTGACCACCGCGGGAGGTGGAGAACGGTCTAAGCCAGGAAAAAGGTCGGCACGGCCAAGAAAGTTGCATGCTGTATGTGATTTTTTATTTGCACTAAAAGTTACTTTTTCAGGACAAAAATACACAAAAAAAAACACTTCTAAAGCTCTGTGTATTTAGTACAGCTTAGACATAGAAGAGATGGGTTACTCCCTAAAAGCCTGTCCTGAAAAATTAACTGTGCGAATTAGGGAAAAAAAAGTGCCACACTATCTAACTTGTTACAAGTACACTTATATGGCTACAATCACCTCACTGCTAAGGAATAACCAAGTATAGTGTGGATTGTAAAACTACCGCACGTCATGGTACTGCTATGTAATCCAGAAGCTAGCACAACATGAGACCGCTATTCAGCCCAGAAGCCAGTACACAATATCAATGCTTTGAGGACCACAGGCCACTACATTGTGGGGTTCTATGGGGCTCAGTATACCATCTAAATGCTATAGGGCCAGAAGCCAGCAGACCATACAACTTCTATTGGGCCCAAAAGGCAATACACAATGGGAGTGCTTTGAGGCCCAGAAGTCAATACACCACGTGACTGCTACAAAACCCAGAAACCAGTGCACCATTAGGAATGCTGTGGGTTGGGTAGCCAGCACACAATCCGACTGTTTTGAGGTCCAGAAGCTAGCACATCATGAGATTGTTATGAGGTCCAGAAACTAGCACATTGTGTGATTGTTCTGACTCCCAGAAGCCAGCATGCCATGGAAATGTTATGAGGCCCAGAAATCAGTACACCATGTGAATGCTATGAGGGTCACAAGCCAACAAAGCATTGGACTGGTATAGGGTTCAGAAGCCAGTGTACCAATTGGAGTGCAATGAGACCCAAAAGCCATCACAATGTGGGAGTGCTCCAAGGCCCAGAAGCAAGTACATAAAGTGACTGCTATGGGACTTAGGGGCCAACACATCATACAAATGCTGTGGGACCCAAAACACAATGTGGCTGCACCAGATAAAAAATGTAAATATAGCTCGGGAACCTCTTTACAAGAAGCTTACAAGGAAATCATATTCTATATCACCACAGGAATGGCCTTTGTAATAAAGATTAGGGTGAAAGGGCCCCTTAATGGTTGTAACTTTGCCCCTATAATCCCTGAATGTTCTTATTGTTTTGCTACAAATCCACTTTGCTTCATAAAAGACAAGGCAGCAAAACTTCCAAGGCTGTCAGGCGTGGAGCTGCACATTACAGAAAAAGGGAAAAGTTTTAATTAATTGGAAATTGTTTTAGCAGCTCTGTGCTTCAAATAGGAGACCATTTTATTTTGCAGATCTCTAAAAAGACAGTTTTAGACTAAGTAACAAATCCTCATCTATTCCATATTAAATTCCGAATAATGACATTATAAAGAAATATAAATATATACATGCACACAGGCTTTACTGAGCAGACAAGGCGATGCCTGCACACCACCGCTAAAGTTACTTATATTGTCTTATATAAGTCTATAAAGCTTTTTAAAATAATACTGCCATGTAAATCCAGGCACAAAATTCTGTCCCCCTTTATCATTACCCAGCCAGACTAGTTTCCAATTAGTCAGACCTGGTTCACAGTTGTCACCGTCAGGAACCCTGCCCTAAAAAATGCCATGCAGACAGGAAATGGCAGCAATTGATTGCACGTGATCAGCAAACTAAATATAATATATGTACACAGACAGTACGGATCTAAGGTCATGGTCACAGTACTTTTCTAAGCAAATATGAAAGATGATTCACACATAAAACAAAAAGGGGGTCCAATCACAGCCACGGCCATGCAGGTGACCAAGGTGTACTAGGTAATTACAGTAATGAATAGTCAGGTCATCATTGCATTTGCTGTCTGCCGGGGCTGTATAAACCCCAGGACTGGATGAAGAGACATACAAAGCCTATGACAAGTAAAGCTGCTGTCTGCGTTCCTTCAATGTATTTACATCAGTCAGTACCGAGGTAATGCCCTTGGAAATATATGGAAAAATATTTTGAAGTATAGTTTTCAAGGTTTCCAACTGTGTGTTTCAGGAAAGAAATATAAAACGCTGCACTACATCTGGGTCACGATTTCCAAGCTAAAAAAAATTGGATGGTTCATGGTCACCATGCCCTGATTCTGGAAGGGCTCAAACAAAATTGTCCATCGACATCATTAGGAGATTTTGGAGTTATTGTTAGGCTGGAGTTTGGGGTTCCACCCGACATACACCAGAAACCAGAAGGGTAGAACAAGGACAGATGTTAAAAGCATTAAGGGCGAGCGACATGGAGAAAGTGCAAGAAAAACCCCCAAAGTCTTGGCAGCAAAGTCTACGATGACTCAAAGTGTTCCAATTTCTCTTATGTAATATCTGGATTTCTCCTTTGTCACCTCATCTAGGCGGGCTGAAATGGCACAAGTTGGACGACTTATTGAAAGCTGTTTTATAGCAAGCTTATGTAAGTTAACGAGACCTAATCTCCGGTCTGTCAGATGGATCTGTGCTTATGGACTTCTAGGAAGCCGGATCGGATACATTTTCCATCTGGTCTTAACTATTAAATGCAAGAAAGATGAGAAAATACTGGGAAAGATCAGTGTAAAGTGTAGAAAATTAAAAAGTTATATGGAAATATCATCCAAAAATATATATTTGGAGGTTCAGCAGCCCAATTTATAAAGCAGATGTAAAAGCTGCAAAATGAATGGTCCCAGTTGCCCGACAAGGCCATCCATGAGTGTAATAGAATTATATTATGATGGTGTCCTGTGGTCGGCCATGTTGGAGGTGTAGTGTTCAATGTATAGAGTGTAAAAGAATTGTATTATGATGGTGTACATTGGTTGGCCATGTTGGGGGTGTAGTGTTCTATGTATAGAGTGTAATAGAATTGTATTATGATGGTGTCCAGTGGTCAGCCATGTTGGAGGTGTAGTTTTCTATATATATAATGGTGTCCAGTGGTCGGCCATGATGGGGGTGTAGTGTTCAATGTATAGGGTGTAAAAGAATTGTGTTATGATGGTGCCCAGTGGTTGGCCATGTTGGAGGTGTAGTGTTCTATGTATATAATGGTGTCCAGTGGTCGGCCATGTTGGTGGTGTAGTGTTCAATGTATAGGGTGTAAAAGAATTGTATTGTGATGGTGTCCAGTGGTCAGCCATGTTGGAGGTGTAGTTTTCTATGTATATAATGGTGTCCAGTGGTCGGCCATGATGGGGGTGTAGTGTCTTATGTATAGAGTGTAATAGAATTCTAATATGATGGTGCCCAGTGGTTGGCCATGTTGGAGGTGTAGTGTTCTATGTATATAATGGTGTCCAGTGGTCAGCCATGTTGGTGGTGTAGTGTTCAATGTATAGGGTGTAAAAGAATTGTATTATGATGGTGTCCAGTGGTCAGCCATGTTGGGGGTGAAGTGTCTTATGTATAGAGTGTAATAGAATTCTATTATGATGGTGTCCAGTGGTTGGCCAAGTTGGGGATGTAGTGTTCTATGTATAGCGTGTAATAGAATTGTATAAGAATGGTGTCCAGTGGTCCGTCATGTTGCGGGTGTAGTGTTCTGTGTATAGGGTGTAATAGAATTGTATTATGATGGTGTATAGTGGTCGGCCATGTTGCGGGTGTAGTGTTCTATGTATAGCGTGTAATAGAATTGTATTATGATGGTGTCCAGTGGTCGGCCATGTTGGGGGTGTAGTGTTCTATGTATGGAGTGTAATAGAATTGTATGATGATGGTGTCCAATGATCGGCCATGTTGGGGGGTGTAGTGTTCTATGTATGCATTGGGATCCTTTAACGACATCTCCCGAATGGTGACATGGACCACATTGGGATCCTTTAACGATTCCCAGCTCATATGACCCCTACTAAACAGGCCGCCCAAGAAGAATAGAGATCTCTAAATTGGTCTTTGAAGGTTGTCATTTATTTATTTCATATGGGAACTACACATTGGACATCATTTTGGGGTGCATTGCCCGAAACTTGTGCAGGAATAAGAGCTGCAAAGATTTGGTGACACCCTCCAGCTTTCAGTATGGAATCCACTAGCATGGTGCCCAGATATGATGGTGGTCCTGCCTGGATGTACTCCATCATTTCTGAGCACCATGCTAGGTAAACCTCCTGGGTCCCTATGACTAAAAGTTCCAGCATTTGATTAGGGCCCGGTACAGAACTACCCTTTGTCCCTCAAGATGGCAGCCATGCACCTTCATAATTCACCATGTACTATAGAAAGGGACTTCTTACATTATATAAACATTAAAAAACCATCATTGAAATCAGAGTGAATATAAAATACTCTGATTCACAGATTTAATATTGTCTTTACATTACTCACTCTTGCTGTTGTTTTCTTCTTTCCTAAATCTGCCGGGCGGACATTCATCTGTTTTCCTTTTACGTGGCGATGTGTCATCTGAACAGAAAAGATAAACCTGGTAAACAAAAAATAAAAAGTCCAAGAAATGCCAGTAACACATCTAGGGTGACAACGCTCACCCACGCTGTCTATCCTGGAGCAGAGTTGTCACCCTAAGACAGGAAATGAGTTTCAGAACACCCCCTCCTCCTTATCATCGTGCCATAGGCAGATGGCGGTCTGTAGTTCCCTGGGATTGAAGGCGTTAAATAACTTACACCAGCAGAATCTTCTTTTTTTGGAAGGAGGTAGGGTGTTAAAAAGAAAAAAGAAAAAGTTTGAAACTTTTGAAAAAAGATGAGCTGTATCTGTTCCTGAGAGATCTGCAGGGATGGGGTAATTTTGTTTGACATCGGCTGAGAGCAAGGAATCATTACTGTGCAGAATATGTCATGCCTATTAAAAAACAGTCACCCTGCGCATCAAGCCTTGAAGAGCGAGCTGATGCAGAGGATGTCATTAGCCATTAGCGGCTCTGCTATCGTTGTCGGTGCAGGCTGTCACCGAGGTGGCTGCCGAGGCACAACCTCTGCACACATCAGGATAAAGCTATAGCCGTATTTTAAAGCCAACCTGGCATCAGAGATGTGCCCATGTGCTAAGATATGGCTATCACCTCCAGGTATTTATAACCTTCACATAGCAATACATTGACGTCTCCAGAAGGAGAGCGCCAATTTTGTTCAGGCGTCATCCAGGGTATGACAAATAAATCCTGATGCCCGTGCAATTTTTGGTTGTGTTCACAAATATCTGATTCAGGTCAGCCCATGTCAAATGTGTAAGTGATAACTGAGAGAGAAAAGACTAAAGAAATGCTTCTTCTTCCTGCAGCAGACTCAAGACATCACCTGAGCCAAGGCTTCCTAACAATAAAAAGTAGAACTTTTCTAAAAAATGTTACTATTTCTGTATCTCGTGCACAGGGGCAGACATAGGTAGGTGCAAAGTGTACCAATACACAAGGGCCCTGTACCCTGCACAGCCCATAGGGGCCCCTATTCAGTTCTGCACAACAATCCCAATTTAATGTACAGCGCTGCATAATATGTTGGTGCTATATTAATCCTGTTTAATAATAATAACAATAATAATCCATATTGATAATGCAGAGGCAATAGTTACTGATTCACAGCAATGCTTGTATCTTGTAGATCAGGCTGGACAACTGATGGCAGTACCAACAGACAGACACTAGGGGGAGTCTCTGCAAACCAGTAGATGTAACCCAGCCATGGAAATATGGTGCATCATGCAATGAAAGTTGGCCCCTGACATGATTTACTTACATATATTTTATTTGTAGAGATTTCCTGATAAATATACTATATGAGGTGTAGATTATGATTAAGATTAAGGAGACAAACAAAAATGTAATGAGGGAAAATGTCACCAGAGCCCTCAGCCTTGATGCAAGCTGCGGGGTGATTCCTGCAAAGTTATGCTAATAATAATTTGCAGTGATAGGTGGGGGTCAGTTTGGAAAGTGGGGTTGCAAGGAAGGCTGCATTTGTATTTACATTACCCTAGGTAATGTCTTAAGTTTTATTGATTGAAAGAACCACAGACCACCTAGGGACAGTAAGGACGGGAAGAGTTATAGCAGGGGTATCAAACTCCGGCCCGTGGGCCAAATCTGGCCCACAACTTTTTTTTGGCCCCCAAAGGAATCCTAAATATAAATTGCAGCTGGCCCGTTGCTGCATTGAAATAGCGCCACTACTACAATTCCCAGCATTACTTGCGTGTATAGACCAGGCTCTCTGCCTATGCCTGGCCCCGCATTGGACTGTTTTATAGACGCACGGAATTGTAGTAGCGGTGCTATTTCAGTTTCAAGTTTGGCCCGTGACTTTGTCTAAGTTTTTAATTTTGGCCCTCTGTGTATTTGAGTTTGATACCGCTGATCTAGAAGATGCTAGAAGTTTACATGTAGCATTTACCTAGAATTATTTTTTGATTGCTGTCCCATATTTCTGCATGGATTTCTCTAGTGGCGGTCAAAAAATGTCACAGACCTCCAAGATGAAAACAATTCATTGCATGCCTCCCCTATTCTGAATCATTCTCTGCAAGCATACCTCTGACTTTGTGACATGGTAATAATGGGTGATCATTAAAGCAGACTGAGGAAATGTTTCCTCCTGCCTGCAGCAGACTGATGGCATCACTGACTGGAGTTAAGGGTGGCTTTTTAATAGTAAACGGTGGAGCACTGTTTCTGTACTGGTTCTGGGATTTATTCCTGCAGTAAAATTTTGACAGGTCCCCTTTAACTTATAAAACCGATATCTTTCACCAGAGGGAATAAAGAGCACAGATCCCTATTCACCGCTCCCGGTCATGGAATATTTGCTGAGACAGAAGGCGCGGCAGAACGTCTCGCGGTGCGGTCTGCTACAGAGTTGGACAAGCTGCTCCACGTTATTTGTTTGCTGTTTTATCACAGTCACATTTCATCTTGGTAATCTCTCGCCCCAGCATCGCACCAACATTCTCGCCCCACAATTTCATATTCACATCTCGTTATGTCATCGGCCCAGGCCCGGGTGTATCTCCAGCTGCACACTGGGGACATGGGGGGGTTTATTAACCCTTGGGGGGGGCTGGGGGTAACAATGAGAAATGCAATCATATAGGATTGTATACATATATACACACACATACATTTATATATAGTTATACAATATCTGCGTATTCCGCATAAGAAGTCATAATAACCTTCATTAAAAGTTTTAACCCTTTCATGACCAGGGATCACTGAAGCCAGGCAGCCAATCCCAGGCAGTGAACTTTGCTCACATACATGGTGGTGTTACCGCTTCCCAATTCTGTTTTTGCAGTTGCTTTGTGATTGACAAGCAGATGAAACGTAGCTCAAATGTCAAATTTGTTGAGACAATAGACCGCTGGAGGACTCCGGATCTACCATGGCATTAGCTGTCATCTCCCCTCTCTATAGGGGAAAATCTGCCCTACCTGACCCCTGAGACCACCAAACTCCTTGTACATGCTCTTATCTCTCGTCTGTACTACTGTAACCTCCTCCTCTCTGATATTCTACTAACCCGACTCTCTCCTCTACAATCTATTATGAATGCTGCAGCCCGATTCATCCATCCTTCCCACCTACCTACCCCATACACAGCCTTCCTACCTACCTACCCCATACACAGCCTTCCCACCTACCTACCCCATACACAGCCTTCCTACCTACCTACCCCATACACAGCCTTCCCACCTACCTACCCCATACACAGCCTTCCCACCTACCTACCCCATACAC
>NC_092863.1:5383155-5399596 GCF_032062135.1 Pyxicephalus adspersus | reverse complement strand
CCCATACACTGCCTTCCCTCCTACCTACCCCATACACTGCCTTCCCTCCTACCTACCCCATACACTGCCTTCCCTCCTACCTACCCCATACACTGCCTTCCCACCTACCTACCCCATACACAGCCTTTCCACCTACCTACCCCATACACAGCCTTTCCACCTACCTGCCCCATACACAGACTTCCCACCTACCTACCCCATACACATCCTTCCCACCTACCTACCCCATACACATCATTCCCACCTACCTACCCCATACACAGCCTTCCCACCTAGCTACCCCATACACTGCCTTCCCACCTACCTACCCCATACACAGCCTTTCCACCTACCTGCCCCATACACAGCCTGCCCACCTACCTACCCCATACACAGCCTTCCCGCCTACCTTCCCCATACTCAGGCTTCCCACCTACCTACCCCATACATAGCCTTCCCGCCTACCTTCCCCATACTCAGGCTTCCCACCTCTCCCCTTTGAAGTTCTGTTCATTGGCTTCAATTTCACCTTAGAATCCAATCCAAGCTCCTGTGCTTTGCCTTCAAATCCCTACACAGGTATTGTCTCCATTACCTTTCTGACCTGATAGATAGAGGCTTTACATTGTATGGCACATGCACCGTATAATGTAGCATTCGAATCTAAAATCTAACTCCTGTGCATGAGTCGGAGATACATTAACAGTGGCCTTCCAATAGACAAAAAGGATCACCATCTTCATGGAAGTCTATGGGGAAGATGGAGCCGTCCGAGGATGCAGATGATGGATCTGGTCCGGTCATTGCTGCAGATGGGTAAGTTTGCACCATTATCATCATGCCGTGCTTACTTGCTGATTATGGAGGAAGCTCACCACCCACCAATGAGTAAAGTTCTGCTTTACCATGTATGCATAGACAAAATCTTATTTATGTAATAGTTAAGACCTCCAACTAGGTGGTTATCTGTGAATTTATTTAGTGAATCAGATTCATCCCGAGCTATTCTGACCTTGGTTTGGAACTCGCACTTTGGGCTCTCCAGTTGCAGGGTGCTGGGTTGGTATGCCCATCACCACCTTTTCCAGAGGAATGATGAGAGTGCTGCCACAATACATAAATATCTAGCTCCAAATCTTTATAATAATATAAAATTCACAATTTTCAAACTTCTCGATTCATTTTTTTTCCATTGTGCTCACTTCTTGAGCAAAAGTTATAAATGTATAGACTGTGATCAGGAAGGGGTTAATATTAATTGATAATAAAATTGGCGCTGGAGGTAAGAAAATCCAAGAAAAATTTCCTAGGCCAGGACAAAGGCAAATGAAGGTGACCCCCCCCCCCCCTCCTTCCATAATGGAGAACAAATCGATAATGGGGGACCCAGCTGTGAGACGGTAACACCATTATCAGTGCGGGGAACAATAAAAAAAAACAGATAAAGCTCAGAGAGAGGGGGCTGCAGGAGATTTATCCTGGATTGTATTCACAGACCTCCATCAGAAAAATGCCAGGTGCCTGGCTGTCCATCCTGGAAGATCAGCAAAGACTCTGTCTGTGTCTGCACTAGTTTTATGGTTGGTGACTTAGAACTTTGACCTTCCATTACACAATAATGAGCTGCAGCACTTATTATAACTACTTTTATTGTTATTCCCCCTGCAAAGTCTCACCAATATCTGTTAGACCATTCAATGAATTGTGATAGTGTGACAACGATGCTGTGCTGCTGCAGCATTTAGAGCAAAGTTGTCACTTTCGCGTAGGCCGTGCTTGCTTACACTACATTGGCATACAGGGGGAGTGACTTTAGGCCTTGTCATTGCTGATTCATAGGTAGCTTGTCAATCAATGTTAGGCCACGCCCAGATCCACCCACTGCCTGGATTGACAGCACTGAAAACCTCCCACTGTGAGCTGCAGTGTCTGGGAGGGAGGCACAGGAGACACAAATGAAGGAGGATTTGGCTTTGTCAGGGGAGAAAAAGGAAATTCTGTGTTCAGTTTTGGGCTTGTTTCATAACTGAATATGGGACTTATTAGGATTGTCCAATTGAATCTCAATTTGCAATAAAAGTGACCCGTCTTATGAGAAGTCACCCAACAAGAAGATAATATATGAAAATATCGACTAGGAATAAACAGCCCTTCCTCTTTTATCACAGATGCCCAGTGATGTTGCCTTGCCTATCTCATCAAGCCATTGACGACACCCAGGAGGGGGCAGAAACCATTTAGGCTTGAATGATTATTTGCCTTAGTTGCCCCAGGCTTGGAAGAGGTCAACCTTTGTAACAACCTGATACAATGTATGTAGTTACCAGATAGATGCCACTCTTTGTCCACATTCACCCAAATTTTCATCTTGCGAAATATAAAATTTAACCATTTCCTACCATGCCATTACCATACAGATCAAGTTTTTAGCAAGTCGTCAGAAAGTTTTTTTTTGTCTTGGTTATCGGCTGTCATCTACCGCAGAAAGACAGACGTGTAACATTTCCTCCTCCCGCCTGCCGTGGGGACAAAGAACGAGGCGGTGGTTTGATAAAGCTGGTGGAAGAATGAAAAGCTCTGGGTTATTGATTGGCAGGGGACTGAACTGTCAGCGAACGCCAGTGGCTGCCGCCTATCCCCCCTCCCCGCCGCTCTCGCTGGCGGCGGCCGATAAGTCATGGGGGGCTATTTTTCTTGCAGGCAATCTCTTCGATGATGCGCCGTCTTGCTGCAAATTTTAACTAAGTGACATGCTGTAATCTGCCGGAGAAGCCCGTTTTATTTGCTCCAGCCTTTCAAATAATTCGGTGTCTGAAAAGTCGTTTCAGCGTCTAGACAGATTCATCATTTGCCTCATTGCCTGCCTAAAATATTAAAATGTTACACTGTGTGTTTCTGCACAGCTGCCTGCCTGGTAAACACACAGATTCAATTTTAGATCCTCCAGCGGCTGTGTACCTCTTAAAAGAGCCATTTATTCCTTCTTATAGGATAAAGACGCCCGCATCATGGTGAAGGGTAGCTTACAGGTTTCCCAAAACAAACACAGATTTCTTACAGCACCGGAGTGTCAGCTCTGAAAAGTTTACAGCACTTCAAAAATTGTACACAACTTTGTGTATGTATACGGCTCTGATGTCCTGTGTTGGGAAGAATTCGAACAACGGCAACTGCGCTAATCCTGCCGCTAAGACGTCTATCTTTTTCAGCATGTATATTTAAAGTCCTAATACTAAAATATCAATTTTAATTTCATTTCAGTTCAGTAACCACAGCAAAACAAAACATTTGTATAATTTCCTTAAGAAATCAGCCACAGCATGAGCAGCCCGAGTGGTCTCTCTGCAGAGATCTGAGGGAAAGCAGAGTCAGTAATACAGCTCAGCAATAGGAAGAATGAGCACTGCAGACTGCAGAGCCAGGGATCAGAGGGGAGTGACAGACCTCTGCAGGGAGGCCACCGCTTCCACGCAGATAGCATGGGTTCTTCCCTGCAGTATTCTGGCACAGAAAAAGCTTATTCTACTCAGGTTGTGACTGCTCTCTAAAGAATACGAACTCTAAGGGCCCATTTACATGTGTTATGAGAGCCCACACATTACCCAAATGTGCATAGCATTCATTGCTAATGTCTTTATCACTTCTGAGTAACAATTTAGGGAAGCACCTGACCCCTGACCACCAATGTGAAGGGCCACCTCACCTCTGACCATCAGTGTAAAGAGCACCTTACCACTGACCAACAGTGTAAAGGGCCACCTTAGCACTGACCAACCATTTGAGGAGCCCTTCACCCCTAAACAACTATGTAAAGGGCCCACCTCACCACTGACTACCAAAACAATACACAGTAAGGTGTTCAGAGGAGTTGACAGGTCCCTATGGAGCTGGCTTTTTACACAGGGCAACAGTCACGTAGTAAGGAGCACCACTGGCCATCAGTGCAGAGCACCTCATCACTTACCCCCAATTAAGGAAGCACCTCACCAATGACCACTAATGTAAGAAGCACCTTACCAATGACCGCCAATGTAAGAAGCACCTCACCAATGACTGCCAATGTAAGAAGCACCTCACCAATGACTGCCAATGTAAGAAGCACCTCACCAAAGACAACTAATGTAAGATGGAACTCACCAAATGACTGCCAATGTAAGAACAAACTCACCAAAGACCGCCAATGTAAGAAGCACCTTACCAATGACCACCAATGTAAGAAGCACCTTACCAATGACCGCCAATGTAAGAAGCACCTCACCAAAGACAACTAATGTAAGAACAAACTCACCAAAGACCGCCAATCTAAGAAGCACCTCACCAATGACCGCCAATGTAAGAAGCACCTTACCAATGACCACTAATGTAAGAAGCACCTTACCAAAGACCACCAATGTAAGAAACACCTCACCAAAGACAACTAATGTAAGAAGGAACTCACCAAATGACTGCCAATGTAAGAACAAACTCACCAAAGACCGCCAATGTAAGAAGCACCTCACCAATGACCACTTATATAAGAAGCACCTTACCAATGACCACAAATGTAAGAAGAAGCTCACCAATGACCACCAATGTAAGAAGAACTTACCAATGACTGCCAATGTTAGAAGCACCATACCAAAGACCACCAATGTAAGAAGCACCTTACCGCTGACCACCAATTAAGGAAGCACTTTACCAATGATCACCATTGTAAGGAGCACCTCACCAAAAACCACCAATGTACAAAGCATCTCACCAAGGGCCTCCATTGAAAGAAGAAGTTCACCAATGACCACCAAGGTAAGGGGCACCACCCTAATGATCACCAACCTAATAAGCACCTTACCACTAACCACCAATGTAAGGAGCACCTCACTAAAGTCTAATAATGTGAGGGGCACCTCACCAAAAACCTTGTACAAAGCATTCCACCAAGCACCTCTATTTTAAGAAGAAGCTCACCAAAGACAACCATTGTAAAAAGCACTTTACCAATAATCACCAATCCAAGTGTACCTCGCTCTCATCAACATGGGGGTGGCGCTCTCCTCTGACCACCAGTACAATTTTTGGTACTAATGTTGGACGGGAGAAGTCCTGGCTTGCTGTTTGCATCCCAAGGTGCTCAGAATGGGTTGAGATGTTCTTATAGAGATGGCTTTGTATACAGGGCAACAGTCACACTAAAACAAAAAAAAAACAAAATGATTTCAAATAACAGGAAGGGCTTGATTTCCTAAAATCAACTCCTATGCCATGGTATTATTAGTTCTTATCAGTGATAACACCTGAATAATTTGTTTCACATATTTTAGCCATGTAGTAGGTGTGATGGTCAGGTATCTACGTACATTTAGCCATACAGTATATATAAAACCATCCCCAAAAATGGGGAGACAGCAGATGAGAGCTCACAGGTCAGAGGCCTGGTGGGATGAATGTAAGGCGCCGCTAAATGGGTCACTCTCTGCTGTACGTGAAATGAAGATGAATTGAGACTTCCTGCAACAATAAAATGTCGAGCGATTGAACATGGGAGACAATACTACATTCAGAGTCTGGGTCTGCTCAGTGAAAGGAAGAATACAGAATGTCTGGATAATAACAGAGCTTCATAACAAGGGAAGAACTGCGCTAAGGAAAATGCATTGTATGGAAAATGATCTCATCATTATTTTACAAAAATCTTTCCTGCCATAAAGAACACTTACATTTCAAACCTATGGCTGACACATCCCAAGAAAACGGCCTGCAGCTCCTTAATTTATACCAAGCAAGGAAAGTTTCATCCGAAAAAAATGCAGCCATTTTCCAAGTCTACATAAATATATTTCTAAAACCTGGTGAATGCCACACCTTAGCTCAGGTAACTTTGTCTAGGCTGGGATCATTTTCTCAGTCTGCTGCATGCAGGAGGAAGAATTTACTCAATCTCCTTTCAACCAAGGTTCAGAATGCAGCATTGTAACTTTGTACAAAATAGTTTTATTTTTTTTGTTGTCTGTGTCACACTGAGGAAATATCCTACCAATTCATGTTGTCATGATTCCTGGTCACTGGGACAGGAAGATAAGGGTAAAATTCTGCAACAGAGGCCCAGAAAGCAATTCAAACTTTGCTTAGATTCTAATTCTTCTTCAGAAGAAGACTTAAAAAAAACAAGTTCTGGAAATGGACTTTAAAGAAGAACGTCAGATAAAGCCCCAGCTCTTTGTTACCCTGCTCTCTCATATTATTATTATTTTATTAGCATCCTTCTGCAGCACATGAACCATATGGCCACTGCTTCTTCCTCTCACACTCCAGCCCTGCTGTACATGGACTGCAAGAAACGTATATTAGGTCAAATCCATGTTCTTACATATATATATATATATATATATATATATATATATATAATATTAATGATTACAGAGCTGCATTCATCTGTATCTTTTATATCTGCTTGCATTTTGACTTGCGGGCAATATTCTGCTTTAAAAATGACACCAGATCTCTATAGAACTCATAATTCTCAATTGTAAAAGGTATTAGTTGCTTCACTGTGTAGGATGTTCTGATTTTCCATTTCACAGCAAAGGGGGCATAAATCAATGCCCCAGTCTGGCAAACTTTTGCAATTTGATGAAATGTCTTGGAGTCAATGGAGAAGGTGAAATTTAGGTGTTGCCAGAGAAGCTCAGAGAAGATCTTGCACCTCCTGCTGTTGAAGCGAGGTTGCTGTACGGTTACCGCTTCTTCATGCCAGTGAATGGCTGCCTTAGGATAGACGTTACAAGTAGCTTTAATTAATGGCAGTCCCATAGAGAATCAATGGTACGGCTTATTGCCCATCCTGCCAAATCTGCAGTTGCTTTTTTTTTTTTAGGAGCCAGCACTGCAGTGTGATTGGCCGATGCAAGGGGTCAGTCTCGGGGACCCACTTGATTCTGAGGCAGGTCTGAACATCAGTTTCATCATTATATGTTTTTTAACAAAGAAAAAGTAAAATAATATTAAAAAACATAGAACAATTGCACACAAAATAAAAAGAGTAAAAATACCACAAAGTTACTCAAAACCCCAAAAAATAGCAAAACAGAATTTTGGTGATAACTGGTAAATTCACTGCAAACTCAATTCTGCTGATATCACTTCACTCATTTCTAATTACTGCCAGCAAACGGCTGGCAAAACTGTGGGGTAATCAGAAGGCGGTGGCGGTCTTCGAAGACTAATATCCCTTCCGTAGCCGACCCTGGGAAAGCAGAGAGCATTCCGTCCATTTATTATCGGCAAACTTAGATTGTCTGATATAAAAGTGAGATTTAGCAGAGAGGCGGATCTGGCCGCGTGCAGGACAAATTGGACAAGCCGTCTGCGCAGAGCCGAGATAAGAGCGCCAGACAGGCAGAATCCCGTCACAGCCTCCGCAGGATTATGTTCCCCATTGAGAGCAAAATCGCTAAAGCGTCCCCAGAGCCCGAGGTCGACAGGAGCTAAATCTAAGAGGGCCGACTGCGACGGCAGAGGCTTATATGTAATTGGTCTTCGGGACTCCACTGTCCTTCCTACCTGATGCCAGATCCCTAGCAACAAGGCAGCCAGCCTTAATGATCAAAACCTAGGGGCCACTCGCATCTAGGAGTGACACATAATTCCATTATTATCCGAAAAAACATTGTAACCCGCCAGACTGCAAGGCACGTGCGCATAAATTTGAATTTTCCTTTGCTGATGTGTGACCATTGCTTGTTCTTTGCATGTAACAGCCCAGCAGAGTCCGGGGGTCTCACCAATTTTTTTGAAGCCCATTTAGATCTATGTGATAGGATAATTCACATGTGTTACCACTCGTTATGTCACGCTTTAACATGCAAAGTGAAAATGAATGGGCTGACCTGCACTCTGATCATTTATGGCTAATGCATGGCAATGCACTAATGTGCCCTGAAATAAGCTACAACGCAGGTACGTTGCATTAATGTGTTGGGATGCCATATAGAATGAATGATGGACCAATCTGGACCCTAGAAATATAAATGGTATATAATATTATATATTATGATTCATGATGAGCAGGTGAAAATATACAAATGAACATCAGGAAGAATCAAACTGTCTGGAAGAGGCTTATATTGGTCTCTGTGTTGTAGTAATTCCTCCAGGGCCCAACAAGTCTGCAGCTCTATGCTATTATTATTTCATTTCACTCAGATCTCATTAGTTTATTATTTGATTAACAGGCCAAGATAGCAGGTGAGCAGAGCTGGAGGGCGAGATTATAAAAACTGAGGTATTAAATAAACACCCCAAATCTTTGCCAGTGTGTAAATGACCTGAAATGTCTTTTAGCAGGAGACAGAAAGCAACAAAGACCAATGGGGGATATACTGCCAAAGAACGGATATGGCATGAGCAGCTCCTTATATACTGCATACTATTCAACTGTACTACCGCTTATAGAATATCCTTCTCCTGGAATGCTCTGCACTGCTGGAGGACTCTGCCCCTTCCTCTATCTTTCCTGAAAAACTCTGCTCCTTCTTCTGTCCTATTCTCTTCTCATTGAATACTCTGCCCTTCTGGAGGACTCTGCTCCTTCCTCTGTCTAATTCTCTTCTCATGGAATACTCTACACTGCTGGAGGACTCTGCTCCTTCCTCTATCTATATTTATTTTCTCATGGAATACTCTGCACTGCTGGAGGACTCTGCTCCTTCCCCTGTCCTCTTCTGTTCTCATGGAACACTCTACATTGCTGGATGACTCTGCTCTTTCTGCTCCCTTTATCTCTCCTGAAAAACTCTGCTACTTCCTCTGCTTCATTCTCTTTTCCTGGAATACTCTGCCCATCTGGAGGACTCTGCTCCTTCCTCTATCTCATTATTTTCTCATGGAATACTCTACACTGCTGGAGGACTCTTCTCCTTTCTCTATTTCTCCAGAAAAATTCTGCTCCTTCCTCTTTCATATTCTCTTCCCATGGAATACTCCACATTGCTGGATGACTCTGCTCCTTCTGCTCCATCTCTCCTGAAAAACTCTGCTACTTCCTCTGCTTCATTCTCTTCTCCTAGAATACTCTGCTTATCTGGAGGACTCAGCTCCTTTCTCTATCTCAATAGGTTTTTCATGGAATAGTCTACACTGCTGGAGGACTCTTCTCCTTCCTCTATCTCTCCAGAAAAAAACTCTGCTCCTTCCTCTGTCTCATTCTCTTATCATGGAATACTCTACACTGCTGGATGACTTTGCTCCTTCCTCTTTTTCATTCTTTTCTCCTAAAATCTTCTGCACCGCTGTAGGACTCTTCCTCTATCTTTCCTGGAATACTCTTCTCCTTCCTCTGTCTCATTCTCTTCTTATGGAAAACTCTGCACTGCTTGAAGACTCTTCTGCTTCCTCTATCTCTCCTGGAATTCTCTTCTTCCTCTATTTCTCTTCTCTTGGAACACTTCGATCTGTTGGAGAACTCTGCTCCTTTCTCTAAGTTTCATGAAATTTTCTGCCCCTCTATCTAATGCTCTTCTCCTGAAATCATCTGCAAGGTAGGAGGACTCCTGAAATACCCTATACCACTATCCTCCTTCTTCCCACCAACTCTCTTTTCCTGTAATTCACTACACTTGCTGGAGGACTCTTTCCTCTACTCTGCACTGTCAGTGCTCCTCCCCCGAGCTCTCATCTCCTAAAACCCTCTGCACTGCTGAATTTTCTGATTGGCCAATGATATAATCAATACCAGTGAACTTGTCCGCTTTCATTATCACATAATCATGTAGAGAAGCGTCGAGATAAAATAAAATAAATCTGCATATTTTTCCTCTTGTTTTTCTCTCCTGCCATCTGAACTTTGATTTTGTTAACTTTGTATCCAGCTTCACACTGAGAAGCCGGCGACTGCAGTAATTAGGAGTTTGCTTTTTAGACCATCGTTACATAATCACTTTTCAATTATAATGAGAAAAAGCCTGTGGTCTCAGCAGTGAGGAGTGATTGCTCGGCACAGTCACCGGCTGAAACGTTGTGTTCCTTCCGCGCCTACAATTAAAAGCAAAAAATTACATATATTCAAACTTTACACATTCACCTCTAATCTTTCGGTGTTTGAGCTCGTTCTTCGGCCTTAACGGCAAGGCTAGCGGGTGGCCCGTTGGCATTTTTGGTCATTAAAGACGTTCCATGGGACAATCCATGGGAGAATTCTGCTTCCAGACTGCTGGAAATAAAGGAACCGGGTTTTAGAATTGTGCGAGCATACTATTAGAAGACATCACAACCTGGTTAGCTGTTCAGTATTTTCATTTTTCCGCATTTTTTTTTTCTCGTTTTTACATTTAGGCCACAAAGACAATAAATATTCCTCATTGAGATTTCATAGCTGGGAGGAAAATAAAAGCAGAGTATATTTGCTGAGTTAAATGCGAATGTCGGATAGGGGAGGAGGGTGGTGGGGCGAGTCGGAGAACATTGTGTTTTGTAAAGACGGCAGGATGACCCTGAATCTTCATTTGAGCCATCAGTGAGGTGACAGAATCTATCGAGCTGCGGCACAGCGGATTCTGCAGCTACCCGCTCGCTAATTTGTGTGTTTTCTGCCTGTCTAGACATTGTTTGGGTCAGAAAGCGGCGGCTCTCTCCTGCCGTGGGCCCTGCTGCTCACTTGCGGAGACCCCGGGCGGCGAGGAAAAGTTCACCGCGTTTTCGCCTGGTGTCTGTCTGTGTCTCGTTATTAAGCGCCTAAATTATTCCGCTTTCTCCAGACGGGGAGTCACTCAGAATCGGCCGCCGAGGGGGAGAGGGAGGACAGGCTGGCAGCTGAGGTAAACAGGTCAAGTTCTTTTTTTTTTTTTTTGTCGATTACAGAAGACGTGCTGGCCTGGACGAACACACAGAGACGGCTGTTCAGTGGCAGAATAATGGAGAACGCCATTTAGGAGAAGCCATTGATAAATTTTGATAATGGGTATCACAATCTTTATTTTTTAGATAAAATACACATGTTCAATGTTACAAACCCTCTACAACAGGGGTGTCAAACTCTGGCCCCCAACATCCTTTTTTTTTGGCCCCAAAGGAATCCTAAATATGAACTTCAGCTGGCCGGCCGCTGCATTGAAATAGCGCTGCTACTACAATTCCCGGCATCACTCGCATCTATAGACCAGCGGGCTCTCTGCCTATGTGTGGCCCCGCATTGGACTATTTTATAGAAGCAAATAATGCCGGGAATTTTAGTAGCGGTGCTATTTTAATGAAGAGGGAGTTTCAGCGGCGGCCCACTCATAAGATTTAGCTCCGCACTGGCCACGTCTGGCATTTCCAGCACTCCCCCTCAGCTTTTCCTTGCTACTCCAAGGCATGGACTTGAATGGTTGGATTTTCACAGACGAATATTGTTATTATTATTGTTAGCCTGTGCAAAAAGTTTACCATTGAAATTTAACTCAGAAGGCTACAAATAGAGAAAGAAGCATAAGATGTTTTTCTTAAATAGAATATGTAAAAAAAATGTATGCCTTTTTCACTATTATAAGCTTGTTCCAGATTGAATGTGAAGCAAAACCTCTTTGTTTCCATATCAAAAGGGTTTATATCTAATGAGAAGGAAAAATGTCCTCTATTTATTTTCAATAAATTTCAAAGTTGGCCCATGACTTTGTCTAAGTTTTTAATTTTGGCCCTCTGTGTATTTGAGTTTGACACCCCTGCTATAGAGCAATGGGCAAATTTTTCCCCAATGGCCAACCTGCATTGTGTATAAAAACTACTAAATTGTGCAGTTAGACAATTATTTTCACATACAGGTCAAAGCACAAGGTCAAATATCCAGATCCATGAGCTCGGGTCCCATAATCAGCCCAACAGTGTGCAAGGGAAAGGTCCAGTAGCTGTCCATAGCACTATAATAAAGAATTGAATGATATCAGTCTGTAGGTGCACTGCCTTCCTTGTTACGCATTTTAAAAGCAACCTACCACAAGAAAAGTGCATCCCTGCCATCATTGACCTCCTTCTGAAAATTCTAGTTCCCTGGCTGGCTTTACTATCTCAAAGGCCCAGAACATGCATGATAGCCAGAACTGTGTTACACCTGCCCCCGGCCCAGGCATCATTAAAGCCAAAGTATTAGCATCATGGCTGGAGTACTCCTAATTCATCTCTTATGAGGATGTCTCATTATTTAAATGGGCCTATTATACAACAAAGGACAAAAAATCATGCATGCATCATCCTCTCCAGTGCAGCGCACCGCAATAGACGTTCACATTGAACTCCTTATCCCTTGTCCTCTGCTGAGTCAGAGCTCTCCAATGACTTGGGGGCTGAGTAATATAGCCGATTTTAACAGAATGTTTCCTTTCTGGCTTTAGGGTATCACAGTGCAGAGAGAGGTTGAAATTTCTTTTTTGGTAGGTGATCACGGTCATCTACCAGCTGGGAGTCAAAGCATCTGGCTTTAGCACCACCACCATAGCAATGGATGAAATCTACAGCTTGGCCCAATATACCTGAATATTAGGGTATGCCCCCACAAGCATGCACAAGGTGTATACACACCGACAATAAATTTGGGATAAGAGATTTGACCTTGCTGCAATGCATCACAATATAACTGCTCATAATGTGATAAGACATTGCATACATGCAAAGTGCTATAATTCATTGCATGTATACAGATGTGAATGCTGTGTGCATTGTGGTGCAGAAATGGTAACTACAACACTCAGATGTGAAGCGACATATGAAATGGGTAACATGACAGGTCCTATTTCCCTGCACAGACCACAGCAATAACTAGGCATGTGGCTTGTATACTGCTAGTGAATATCATACCTGTATTTGCACAATACTGGCCATAGCTTGGTTATTACATAAAGGTCCAATAATGGGGGGAAAGGGGTTCTGTGCTTCCACATCTACAAGGCTATATATCCAATGATGAGTCAAATAGAATATCTAGTAACTTACCCTTTAATACCTGCACTATCACCCCCCAAAATAGTGTCCTATGACAGCAGTTATTAACCCTTTTCCTTTGTCACCTAGGACTGGGGAGCAGGAGAGTATGCCACACATTCCCAAAAATATAGCCAAAGTTCATGACAAGTCCATCACAATGCGATAACCATGAGGGTCCATTCAGTGACAAGAAACATAAATGCCAATGTTCCAGTGCAGTGTCATCCATTGTGCCCGGTACCCCAACACACTATGCAAATACACAAGTATCACATATATCAATCATTGTGGTGCACAAAAACAAAAGCCTTGCGCTTTTGTTGGATTTCTGCCCTGTGTTGGCAGAACATTCATAATGAATGGAATGCCTTAATACAGTACACTGCAACAATTTCAGATGGAAATCATTAATCAAAAACAAATGTGCAGATTTCTGACATTTCTTTCCTTGATCAGCAGACATCGGCAAGTCCTTAAACCACAGGGTCCCCAAATCATAAAAAATGGTTCATCTAATTTCTGTGCAAGATGCTTTCCTATGTTTATATCAGTAAGGGCTTACTCACTTTTGTGGTCATGTGAAGATGTTTTGTTTGCCTTTTGCAAGGTGACATATATAAAATGCAATATGTTCTACTTTTTCCCAGACCAATACTGGGCAATATCCAGCATCATTGGGAACAACGCTATTGACCCCATTCTTGTTTTAGGACATAGCCAGCACTGGAAGTGAGCCCTTGGGGAAGCATAAAAAAAACTTTTTTTATCCCACAGATTTATTTTTAATATTAGCATTCATCCATCTAATAAAATACACATTATATAGATAGCAGTAATTGTAATATATATATTTGTGTGTATAAGGTATCATTCTATAATAAGTTTTATCAATGCCCCTTAGATATGACGCATCTCCATAAACTCAGAATATAGAAAGGATGGGGAGTATGTAATAACACAGAAGTGGTGAAGGGAGCTGGAATGCTATGAGTTTGGGGCCCCATTTATTTTACAACCGTCCCTGCATATTCCCTCCTCTATATAATCACAGAAAAGACTGCAGACATTTTTACACCCGCACATGACATAGACAGACATTTGTATGAAGTGTTGTCTTACCTGTGCAGCTTCCTAGGTGCATTTTAAAGTAATGGAAGCTGTGGATGTGGGCTGAGTCTGCAATTACTGACAGGTGATCTCCCACTGTGCTAATTATTTCTTAAAGGAACCCTGCTAATAAAGAACCATGCAGGCTGATATCAATGGCTGTGCCTTGTGAAACTACTAGTTACCTGGCTGATGCATTGGCTTCCATGCCTTTTGATCCACTGATCTGGAATTTTGATATTTTTTAATGTTCACTCTGCATGGTCAGGGATTGCAAAATAAAGTTGGACACTTTGCATTTTGTAGAAGATCCAGGCAGCCCCTGTATTATGACATTATATTACATGTATTATGTTTAGATATTGGCCTTTTGGTGCATTGCATGTATGTTCGTGTGTTGCAGCTAATTTTAATTAATGGGCTGATAACACATCAAAGTGTCTAATAAAACAAACTGATACAATGCAGCACAAGGTATGCTTCTGTGTCACCATGCACATTCTTTGGAGCTCCAAAGCCATAGGGGACTGGGGTGCCATTCAAATAAAAATGGCACCAGGATTCCCTGACACACAACGTGGATGATTTAATACATACATACCTGTTGGAGCTGGGTGACAATGTTGTCATCATGATAAAGTGAGAAGGGATCCCCCATGGAGGCTTTAAAACTAGAGAAAAGTTCTTGTGCCATCCAAACATTTATTACTTATTGTACATATAAAAATACAACTTTACCAACCTCAGAACCAAACCCATAGCCTATTCCATATATTGTGCTTGTGGATAAATAACAGCCAGTAGGAATGCGTACCCTAAAAAACCAATGGCTGAGAATCTGTTGTTAAGGTACACGATGGGCACAGACATTTCTGCTTAGATATGTGGAAATGGTAAATGGAAAACGGCTGAGGTTTGAATAAATCCCATGGTGGGAAACACACCAAAACAAACACACATTTTATGTAGAGCTGTCTGTTTCTTCCTGTCTAGGGGCAAAACCTCACCCTAATTTCCCATACATGAAGTGATGGAAAAATCTCTCCAGTGGGGTCACAGAAATAAAACAAATGAGCTGTTATAACTTCCACGCTTTATCCAAAATTAAAAAAAAAAATTGTTTGGGCTGCAGCTGGGCTTTACCATGCAACAATTTATATAAACCTGATCAAAAGCAACACAAATAGAAAAATATTTTCCCAATTACACATGAAAATCTCTACGCAAACCACCTTCCCTTCGGCAGTTATGGGAAAAGTCAACAATTACAACATTTTCTCTGAAAAGAAATATTTGCTGTACAAAGAGAAAAAAAATTATTTCAGAATATCTCCCAATTTCAGTGCAGGGAACAGAAAGGAGAATTTGTAGGAATTGCTGCAGTGAGTTAGCGTTTAGCGGCGCGTCTCGGCGTATTCCTGGTGAATCATGCGTGTGACTCACAGGTGTTACGTCTGGATGAGACGCTCATATGTCCCAAGGCACCGAGGATCTCATCCCTTTATTTCATCGGGAAGTCTTTTTATGACGGTCATTGTTTAACCGCCGAGTTATTAATAGACGCTCTTGTCATCTGCTGGGACGGCGGAGTCACCGCTGGTGAGACGTTCTATATGTAGCTGCCAGGCGATACGTCACCTCCAATCCAGCTGCTGAGTCACTATACACCTTCTTGTTTCCTTTTTGTGAACTTTACCCTACTTCTGGAAACCGGCTTACCTGCCTGACGCTGCAGAAATATAATGCAGCCTAAATAACCCCAATAACCCTATATAAATCCTGTTTATTATTATTATTATTCATAACATTAATAATAACCCCCCATCGTGCACTGCATGGGTTAAATGCTCATTTTACCTGGGGTATTGGAATGAGCACAACCCATATTCCTTACTCCCCGAGCAGTCGGGATCTTTAATGCTCTTTGTTGCTCCTGATTTAAGGACGGCCTTGTCTCCTTACCATTGTATGGTATGGCATCTAATAGCTGTGACAGGAGGAGAAGCAAGATTTATGTCTAGATTTATGTTTCTGGTACATATGGATGTTGCTACATAGTACAACTTCTCTTGTCCAGTACCCAGGGTGTAATTCTCCGTATCTGTTCTTATTCTGTATGTATGGACTCCGCACAGTACAACTTCTCTTGTCGTGTACCCCGGGTGTAATTCTCAGTATCTGTTCTTATTCTGTATGTATGGATTCTGCACAGTACAACTTCTCTTGTCCTGTACCCTGGGTGAAATTCTCAGTATCTGTTCTCTGTTTGTATGGACTCTGCACAGTAGCACTTCTCCTGTCCTGTACCCTGGGTGTAATTCTTAGTATCTGTTCTTATTCTGTATGTATGGACTCTGCACAGTAGCACTTCTCTTGCCCTGTACCCTGTGTGTAATTCTCAGTATCTGTTCTTATTCTGTGTGTATGG
>NC_092863.1:5347076-5382556 GCF_032062135.1 Pyxicephalus adspersus | reverse complement strand
GTATCTGTTCTTATTCTGTATGTATGGACTCTGCACAGTACCACTTCTCTTGGGGTGTAATTCTCGGTATCTCTTCCTATTCTACAGACATGGACAATGACCCAGCTTGCTTATAACCAATGATTTAGAACTATTTAATTGGGTGTCATTAATTTTTATGCCCTCGTACATCTCACAAGTAATTATAAGTTCCTCAGGGCTTCATTAGTAACATTAAGCAAACAGCGGCGATGCGCTGCTATCGATATCAGAAACCCTGAACTTTCTAGAGCCTAAGTTATCCGTGAACGTTATCTTCTAGTAAGCGCTCTGCCACCCCTGACCTTTCCACGCCAACCGCAATGAAGGCCGCAGACAACTTGCCGTAAGTTTGTCTCTTCTCTCCAAACTTTTTTTTTTTTTCATTATTTAATTGTCTTAATGGAAACGCTTCAAACGGAGCCGAGAAGAAAGAAAAAAATCAGCAATAAGCAGTTTTTTCCAATTTTTTTTGGAACAAAAAAAAAAATTGAAGATACTTGCGTCTGACTTTGAAATCACTTTAGTCTGGCTCTAAGGAAGGTGTAGTGTCTCCGAATGATCTGAATGCAGAAGAGAATGAGTCTTTAATTTGTATTCACAGGGTATGAATTTCATCCACTCACAGGAGACGCTGCTGTTTAATTAGGTCTGGTAGTTAACTCTACTTCTAGGCAATTTTTTTTTTTTTGGAAGAGTATTCTGGCCTCTCGGGAGACCAAGGACTTCAGACAAAAAAAATGTAGAAGGAAAAAAAAAAAAAAAATCAAAGGAGACAGGAAAAAAAATAAGGCTCCCAGCTATAGGTTAGAGCTCAGAACGAATCAGCCGGCTTGGTTTTTGTGCTGCTTGTTAGTTTTAATGAAGACAGTAAACATCCCTTTGTCTTAAAAAAAATAAGCCACTTTAAAGGCTTGACTGGTGGTCTTTGAAATGATTCATTGCTGACCGTCCCCTTTAAAGTAACATTAGGGTCTATGGGTTTAATAAGAAGTCCTGAACGGGGGTATATTGAGATATCAATTGCCCCTCCAAATATAAAGTCGAGTCATAATCTCACCTGGCATCACCGCTGCAAAATCCAGCGTTCTCAGAATCTGTACAAAAATGTTGGCTCCTCTTGGGATGTTCCTTTAGCTTCCTACTAGAACTGCTGTCCAACCATGGATCAGAGGACGCGGGACCAGGAGGAATACACGCCCCAGAGCAGCTTGCAGTTTCTAGAAATAGGGCTAAGTAGAAGAAGAGGTGGAAAGTACCTAACCCCAAATTGGTTTTGGAAAAAATACTTTAAGCCTACCCCAGAGTATTGTAAAATTGAAACAACAAAGATCAAGGAAAGAAGAAACTGGTGTTTGTATGCAAATAAATGAAGTGTATTATGTGGTGATGAGGTATGTGGCAAAATCCAGCATCCTCAGCATCTGTACAAAAATGTTGGCTGGTCTTGGGATATTCCTTTAGCTTTCTACTGAAATTGCTGTCCAACCATGGATCAGAGGAGGCGGGACCAGGAGGAATACACGCCCTAGAGCAGCTTGCAGTTTGTAGAAATGGTGCTAAGTAAAGGAGGTGGAAAGTACCTAATCTTAAAATGGTTTTGCAAAAAACACTTCAAGCCTACCCCAGAGAATTGTACAATGGAGAGAACAAAGATCAAGGAAAGAAGAGACTGGTGTTTGTAGGCAAATTAAATGAAGTGTATTATGTGGTGATGAGGTATGTGGCAAAATCCAGCGTTCTCAGCATCTGTACAAAAATGTTGGCTGCTCTTGGGATGTTCCATTAGCTTCCTACTAGAACTGCTGTCCAACCATGGATTAGAGGAGGCGGGACCAGGAGGAATACACGCCCCTGAGCAGCATGCAGTTTGCAAAAATAGGGCTAAGTAGAGATGGAAACTACCTAACCTCAAAATGGTTTTGCAAAAAATACTATGCAAGCCTACCCCAGAAAATTGTACAATGGAAAGAACAAAGATCAATGAAAGAAGAAACTGGGATTTGTAGGCAAATTAAATGAAGTGTAATATGTGGTGATTATAATCATACAACACACTATCAATACAAATTTGAATCATGAAAATAAGAGGTCCCATCCCCTATTGAATGCTTAGTAGGAGTATATTGGGACCTATGTACTAGACATGAAAAGTCTCTGACTGATATGAAACTGATAAATACATTAAAATACATTAATTAATTAAATACATTAAATTTCTAGCCCCGACGCGTTTCCTCTGTATTGGCTTCCTCAGGGGACTTGTGGAAGGCAAAGTGCAAAGTTTGAAGCACATGCAAAGAATTCATGCAGGGAATGTAGAATTGGGGCTAAGCTAAAGTGGAGGCAGCAATTTTTAAAATGGCACTGCAGCTATGCAGGATAATGCAGATGGGCCCCGATCCAAAATATCTCCAGGCCTCCTTCTTGCTGCTGGGTCACGAGATTGATGGTGGTGATGCATCCCTTAGAGAATGTAGAGGAAACCCAGCCAGTTACTCAAAAACTCATAAATGTAAGTAGAATGAGAAGAGCCATTGTACTCACTTGTTTAGTGGTTTGTTTCACCTACCCAACCTACCCTACCCAGCACTGCAGCCTGTATCGGCCTCTTACAGTGGACTCGCCATCAAAAATATAAAGTTAGGTCAACAAAATGCGCCCATTTCAAATATCAAGGAGCATGCACTATTTTCTGTGGGTAATGGGTTATTAGCTACATTTTTGGTTATGCCCGTCCCTTCTTTTTATTTGAAGTGATTGACAGGTGATTCCCACGTACTGCTCTGATACCCATGCCATATATCTGTGGGGGCTTCAGAATTCAGCACAAGCAAACTGACTGCAAAAAATAAAGAGAAATCTGGCTCATGATGACATCATGATGGCGGTCCGGACAGTGGGATTCACTTTGATAAAATGTGAATGCTTAACATTGGGGATTCAATACATCGTGAAGTGTTTGTATGCCTTCCCCCCGTCACTGTGCCCTGGGGTTTCTTTTCCCCCATTCTCAGCATCACCACAGGACATGCCCCCGCTCCATCCCAATTTAGGAAACTTGTCTTTTGACTATTAGGTGCTAAAATTAAGGCACAGAGCTGCAGTATAAATAAATCATCTGCTGTGCTTTCCAGCAAAGTTTTTGTGCTGTTCTAATTTAAATTTCCTGTTCGCTTAAAAGCAGAAAAAAGTGCTTATCATGGCACTGAAATCTGTCAGCTAACAAAGCTTATCGAAGTCTTAAAATAAATGTCTTCTCACCCTGCCTGTGATATAAAAAAAGTAGTCATGGGTTAAGGTAAACCTCTTTTTATTCTCTCCCGTAACACGCATAGGTCCCCCCTCTGGCCTGTGATTGGACAATGAAATGGAAGGAGCAGAGTGAGGAGCTCACATCTGTCTCTGTTTGCTCCTCTTACCAGCATGCTCACTACACCCCAGGGCAATTAAAGGGTAAGGTGCAAAGTCCCCGGCAGTGCAGGGTATTTCGGAAGAGTTTGATAGAGTAGAGTACAGAGTCCTCCAGGAACCCAGAAGTGGCAGATGGGAGTTAGGCATCCTTAAATCCAGCTGGATTCATCTCAGTGTCTATTTCCCACACTCCTAGTATGATATAATCTATTTCAGCTTGTTTCCTGTGCCAGGACCATTCCGTTTATAAAGCTAAATCTGCTAATTGCAGCAAAAAAATGAGCATGGCTAAGCGGAGGTGTCACTAATTGGACGTGGCCGCAACATTAACCCGTTCACCAGCCCGTGCCCAATGCTAATTTTTCTTTGGAAAATTGCCAACCCAAAGTCATTTCCCTCTACAAAAAACATTTCTGAAACTGAACCTATGGCTCCATCTCAACCAGACATAATTGCAAGTTTAATTACTGAAAAGAAAGCTATAGTATAGAGCCCCCCTGAAAGCTCCCTCCCATATGGGGGGCATTGCCTGTTACTTGGGGTCCCAAGGCATTGTGATCTACACTCTATTGGCCCTGCTGTGTGGTCAATAAAAGTATCAACTATGCAAGAAAGAGACACATAAGCAGATAACATTTCTGTAAAATATCCAATGCGTTTCAGTTGTTCTAAAGGACTCCACTTCATTAGGGCTTAAAATTGGTAAACTGGTGATAATCTCAAGTGAAATTTTTAGCACAGACTGTTCCAGTAGTAGCAACCAGTCAAGACCAACTAAACCAGACAAATCACCTACCTGGGACATGTATTCACACTTCTCTACACAAAGGATAGTTAATGGGCTTTGTCATTGACAATGAAAGCTAAAAGAAAAATCACATGTCTGGTTTTGTTTTATGCAGCATTCCAATGATAGAGTTATGAGCTTGGAATGGAAGCAGGATGGCCTTTGCAGCGCTGGGTCCAATTCTCAAACTGGACACTATCTGCATGGAGTTTGCAGGTTCTCCCTGTGTTTGCATGAGTTTCCTCCCACATTAGATTAATTGGCTTCCCCCCAAAATTGACCTTAGGCTGTGTTAATGACATATGACTATGGTAGGGACATTAGATTGTGAGCCTCTTTGAGGTACAGCTAGTAACATGACTATGTAATAATAATAATGTGATAATAATAATACTAAAACAGGGTAAAGTAGCAAAGTCACTGAAGCTGAGATTAATCATGTGGATGATCTCTTTTATTTTTCACTCATTGTTTTCTCACTATACACCCAGAATTCATAAGAAGGAGACAATTCAGTTGTGATTATTGTGAACACAATGGAAAGGATTATGGGTCATCTGCTGTCCTTCACAACACTTTTACCTGCATTGCAAGTGCTTGCAATGTGGTTGGGAAATGTTTATCCTCAAGTCTATGGAAGCCGTTCTTTGGCTGACCACCTTCAGACCTCACATGTAAATTGTGTAAAATTTGTTTTTTTTTTGTTAAGCCTTCACTGTGGTTGATTTGCAGTTGGAATTCAGTGCATTCCTGCAGTGGATTGCACGTCTGAACTGAGCCTTAAAATAAAAATGAAGAGGAACTATACTACATTTTGAAATCTTGCTGCTTCAGGGCTTCCTGGCCAATTGAGGTAGAAGGGCCAATGCATTAATCTGGGGAAAGAGGTCTTTGACCGATCTGATTGGTGGAATACCAGTAGTGAAATGGTGGCATATAAAGACAAGGGTCACCAAAACTCACCAATAGAACTTTTTCTTCTATAAGGTTGGTGTCTATGTGTCATTGACTGTTTAACCACATACCAATGATTCTGCCTTGACTTGCTAATTCTTTTCCACATCCTGTTGACTGCTACCAAGAAAATCAAGCATGGAACGACTATATTTCACTCTGCATTCGGGGGTCCCATCATCAAAGGCCTCCAGACATCACCTCCCCGTGTTTAAAATGGCTCTATATGGGATATCCAAAGTGAAACTAAAGATGCTCATTTTGTGCTGAAAAAGAACAAAGCGAATGAATCCAACACGATGGAAATTCCATTCAGGAAAATATAATTAGTGGTTCTGAGACTTTTCCCTGCGGTGCTACCTTTCTTAGGCTAATGATTTTACTGAAGAATTCAAGAGATGGAATGTTTTCATAAAGGGATAGAAAATATAAACTTTGGTTGAATATAATACTTAAACTTGCTATTTAAAAAAGAAACGTTATTTCATTTACAGACCTGAAGAATAAATAAATATAAAACATGGTGATTTCTTGAAGCCCCATTGGTGTCCCAGGTTTTTTTTACCCCTTGTGACACCGACCTAAGCATGGTCACGGCACAGCTGGCAGCCACGAGAGCTTCCTGCTCACAATGGATATTTTTAGGTGTTGGAAGACAGAGAGTGTACATCTGACTTCCAGTCCCGTCCTAACAAACATCGCTAATTATTTCTAGACGTCGGGATTGGGGAACTATAATTGCATTCTCTCTTTCGGCTCGTTAAGCTGCACTCTAAATCCCTTTTAAGCACAAATCATTACATTTTTGGTATAAATAGAGCCACTTACTAAGTCCTCCTTGGGGCCTTTGTTATAAGGTTAATTGAGTTTATGCAGCAAATACAGTATATTTGCTTTTCAGATCTAATTTTGTGTTCCAGGTGACAATGAAACCGAAGAAGCTCCATTTTTGGCCTTCGCGATTTTGATAGCGTCATAGGGATGGAAGAAAATTAGCTATTTCAGCAGTGGCAATTGTCAAAGAGGTTTACTTTATTCCCACAGTTATTCACTTTGTGATTGTTTTGGCCAGTTTTGTTGTCTGGAGGCCCTTTGAGATCATTGCATGTGATGACTTGTAAGTGTTAAAATACGATGCTCAAATAAAGTACAGAGAATTTTGGGCTGCATGCGTCAAATATAAAAAAATAGTTTGATGAGAGCAGAGTGATTTTTTTTACAACTGCCTAATCATATACAGTCCTATACAAAGTTCCCAAAGTAAACCCTCCAAGATATATATAGCTTACAAAAAAACACCCACTTTTCCCCCCCAATGTTTATGCACATGCCTAATTGCTGGAGAGGTTTATCAAGGAGAAAACCAATTTTGGGCATGTTATATAACTACTGGCCAAGTGAAACCCTTATTCACTGTGTATTGACAGCTAGAAATGTGAGGACAGAAGGGGTCCCGATACTCATCTGACCCCTAACAACTGGCCATACAAAAATCCCCCACCAAGCAGGAACACCCAGGGCTCAGGGTTTTTAACGGCTTCATAAATTCACAAAACAGACACCACCTTTTGGGGAGTTAACTTCCTCTTCATCAGGGCTTAATTTTTTTCACTGCTTTATTGGTGCGATGTAGCTTCTTAGTTTGAAGGATCTCATGTGATAGCTGCAAGAATTTTACCAAATCGCTGTTCTGTTGGGAATTTCCAATCGGCTTGATGTGTCCCAACTTTGCTGAACTTGCAAGGGAAAAATAAAAACTTTGCAGCCATGCAATTTGAAATAGCACAGTTGATTTGCAAGCATTTTGTGCTGGATGGGGTGATTTTTTTCCATCCCCTGAATACATGATGAGCTGTAAAGGAGTGACTGTCTCCTGTTGCCTTATTTGTACTCTACAGATATCCAGACAGACACATCAGATGTGAGTAACTCAGTGTGATAGAAGTACATAGTGGAGCGTCAAAGATCTCATCTTAAAACAGCCTCTCTGGAAAAGAACAGGCCGGATCAGCTCCCCACCGAGCTTCCAATAAACAAAGATCCAAAGCACTCATCCCTGCAAAGGCGAATGCGGGAATGCGGCGGATATTAGGCATTACACGCAGACGTGCAGGTATAGGAAGAACTGATGCGATGGGCTTTTGTTTTCAAAGAGGACCTCTAGCCAAATGGGTAAATAGACAGCTGAAACCAACACCAAATGTTTGGAATAGTGTCCAGCAAGGCTTGTGATTCACATCCACTTCCACCATGCTATTTGATTAGGAACCTGACACTGATATTTGCACATGAAATAACCTAAGAAACAGCAAATGTCTGTTTTGTGCCCTCTTCTTCTATATGTTAGGCCGAAAGCACTCTGCAATGAAAAAAAAGCCTGATTGCCTCCTATAGTCCATCTAAAATCTGCTGTGCAGGGGGTGCAGAGAATTTATTATAATAATTTTAGGTATTTCTACGAAAGCAGGCCTAGAATGTCATATATCACTTTCTGTAGATTTTGCCCTCCTCATGTCTAGTCTCTCCAATCATGTGAAATGTGCTCAGAAGCCAGTGACCGCTAGATTACTGCCAAGGATTTAGGTCATGTAAGGGAGCACAAAGGAAGTATTAAATATTATTTTTGTAATGACAGGTCCACTTAAAGAGTCCTATTAGGGGCACCCAGTGTAATCCCAGACCCATATAGATATAAATGCACTAATAATATAGAGCTGACAGTAAGGATGATATATGTGCATCGCATAGCTGACAGCTCTCGGGTGCACAGCAAAATGCTGCTGTGTGGCCAGACAAACTGCACTGCAAGCAACAAGATCTGCATGCATCTGTAGTGCAAATCTTTGGACTACAACTGCTCCTGCTGCTGGCAAAAGTGGTATTTTGCAAACTGGCATGGCGTGTGTACAGTGCCCGCCGTCCATTGTCTGAACGACCGTCCTGGTGGATCCACGGACCATGGACGACTAACGATCGTAATGCAAAGGAGGAGGGAGAGCGTGCAGCAGTGTGCCGCTTCAACGTTCTCCCTCTCCCCTCTCCATAGAACAGAATGGTGCTGTATGTACAGAATTTGTTCATGCAGTGCTTATTCGTTGGAAAGGAACGTGAAAGATCCTTTCCAACGACTATAGTTCCACGTGTGTATGCAGCTTTAGGATACGTCGTCATTTTTTGGAGTTTGAATTTTGAATTTCACTTTTGCTGAACATTCACTAAAGATATAGTTCAGTTTCTTCATGCAGCACAGCCAAAAAAAAAAATTCCAATGCTGTGTGAAATGGCTTTGTTTATAAACAAGGCTGTGTGCTAATCATGGCAATCAAAGACTTTGTTGCACCTAGAAGGGGATACTTTTCCAAAACGAGATGTCCAGGATAGGTAAAGGAGCTTCCCCAACCATCAGAAACTATTTAAAGCCACCAAAAATAACTTTGTATGTAAACCCTGACAATGAACTCTAATTGATCCCTTTTGCTCTGTTAGCTATATTATGCTGTGTTTTGTTATTATATCTGCTCATAAATACCTGTTGATCATATCAAAAAATTCACTCAGCTCCTCTATATAGCGTAAACACCCCAATATTATGAATAATATTAAAGGGGAGGTTTTCTGTAGTTTTACCATACTTTTTGCCCTGAGGTGACAACGCTGCTGCTCCACAGGTAGAAGACAGCGAGCATTGTACAGGAAGCATTCTGAAAACCAATGTAGCCACCATATACAGGGACTGCATGAGTTTACATTTTTGTTTTTCAATTCATGTACAAATTTGACTTTCCTGCCCCCAATGCATTTGATAAATGGTAACATTTTGCTGAAACTTTCTTCTGATCTCAAAAACTCCTAAATAAAGCTGACAATAGCCAAGAATAAACTTTCTTTTGCGACATTCCTAAAAATATCACACACCCTACATAAAGTGCCCCCCTCTGAATTAAATATTCCCATCCAATCTCCAGAAACAAAGTATGTATCCCAACCCACGACACAACCTAACAAAATAAATTCACATGAGACATAGTGACGCATCACAAACGCTTGCTGACAATCATCCCTATCTGCGGCATTCTGACCACCCCCCCCCCCCCAAAATAAAGGATTATCTTCCTTCCCGCAGCCCGACAAAAACCGACTTGCTTATTATTTGCAGCGTTTGAATTTTCACGACTAAAATTAGAAGGCTTAAAGCAGCACTTTTTTTTTGTGTGATCTTCCTATAGCGGTCGTAGTCGCTGCCAGGATTTTTTTTCCCCTTCTAAAGACGGCTTAACAGCCAAAATATGAAACAGCATCCTTGATATACTGCATTGCACAGCTTTTAGCTATAAAAGTGATTGAGACTGGCTGGGGAGGGCATGGACCACAAGGAATAAAAAAATAAAAAAAGGAGAGAAAAGAGGAAGAGTCGCTTAGAAGCGTCTAGAAGATGATTGTCGAACTTTTTTTTATTTATTTATTTCTTGCTCTCTTTCTTTTTTTTTCTGAAGAAATGTTGATCCAGGGAGTGTTTGCTGCAGCTTGGCACAATATCCAGACGTTACCTCATAGCTCTAGACAGACAGCAAAATTTCTGTGCCAGGGTAACTCCGCAGGAGCACTCAGCACAGTGCCTGTCTGATTAGCACTTATTCTGTTTCAAGAGTCCTAGAGGCTTCTCTGCAGCGCTGCCTTCTGAGTGGGTACTCGCCATCTCCATTGTCCGATAGGCTGGCAAAGAAGGTGATAATGAGGGATAGGTGACACTTTCAAACTTATTAAAAAAAAAAAAAGCAAAATAAATATATATATATATTCTATTCCTGTTCTCTTTCCTCCTCTGTTTTATCCATTTTGTATTTTCACAATTTTTATTTTCATAATAATTATTTTATTATTAATAATAATATTTTTTACAGTATTTATATAGCACCAACATATTACGCAGCGCTGTACATTAAATAGGGGTTGCAAATGTCAGACAGGTACAGACAGTGACACAGGAGGAGAGGACCCTGCACAGAAGAGCTTTTATGATTTTGGTTGTTATTAATATTATCATTATTATTATTAAACAATATTTATATAGCGCCATCATATTACGCAGTGCTGTACAAAGTCCATAGTCACGTCACTAGTTGTCCTTCAAAGGAGCTCACAATCTAATGTCCCTACCATAATCATATGTCTTTAAAACAATTTTTTGGGGGAAGCCAATAAATCTCACTGCATATTTTCATTTCTTAAGATTAAAAAGCCAATATCAGCCAAACAAATGTCAAATAAAATATATCTATACAGTATATGATACTATTTATTATATTATGTGTTTACCCAAATATCTGCTACTGGTTAATAAAAACAGAAAATTCAGATAATGTACCTTTTTGTGGGGGCAGGTAGTTATTATATTACCATTTCCCCCATTACACCTGTGGTGCCTAGTAAAGTAATGTTACATTCCATGAGGCAGGATTAAAGGAGATGATGAGTAGCCCAAATCTACCGTCCATGCACTACTGACATCTATGATCCAAGCATGTTCGTTTTGTGTAGAAATGGCAACTTGTATTATTTATCTGTGACAACACAGGAGCAAAACTGGGAGACGGGGAAGAGTGTTGTCACACTTTAACAAGGTCATTCATAGCAGGATCATCAGGGATTGTAGATAGAAAGATAGATGGATAGATAGATAGATAGATAGATAGATAGATAGATAGATAGATATAGGATAGATAGATAGATAGATAGATAGATAGATAGATAGATAGATAGATAGATAGATATAGGATAGATAGATAGATAGATAGATAGATAGATAGATAGATTTTTTTTTACCTCCCTGTGTGCTGTTTGCATGATTATATCATTATGAATTATCATAAAACATCCTACAAAAAGCCTGGGATCCCAATACTATTGGCTATATTGGGTGGAGATGTTACCTCATTCCCAGAGGACTATGGGTTATGTAGGGAGATGGTGACTGCTTTTCAGCTCTCTCTGTCTGATTGAAGCCTGCGGTAAAAGCTCATTGAAATCCATACATACTCAGCTTTTTCAGCTATGGCTCAGAAAAGATAAAATGTTGAATTTATGAAGGAGACTAGTGTGCTGCCTATTATCTGTATAAGAAAATACAAATTCCTTCCTTACTACTATCTCTCTCTCTCTGTCTTCCTATGTATATCTTTCTTTTTCACTATTATTTCTCTCTCTTTCTCTTTTGTTTTTTGCCATTATCTGTCTGTGTATGTTTTCTCTCACTCCCTTTGCTAATATTATTCCTCTCTCTTACTAATATCTCTCTCTCTTATTCTCTCTCTATCTGAATATTATTTATCCCGCTCTTACATTCTATCTGTTTTATTCAGTTATCTATCTTATTATTATTTTTATCTCTTTCCTTCTTTTCTCTCCCTATTATTTCTATCTCCCTCATACTATTATTGCTTTCTTCTCTCTATTCTCTGCCCTCCTCTATTATTTCTCTATTTCTCTCTTACTTTTCTTTAATATTATCTCTCTCTCATCCTTTACTACTCTCTTTTTCTTCCATACTACTTTCTTCTCACTCTTCTCTGTCCTTACTCTCTCTTTTTCTTTTATCTCTCTAAATTATCTCTCTCTTTCACTTACTAATATTTCTCTCCTTTATTATTTCTCTTTATTCTAATCTCTCTCTCTCTCCCCTCTCATCTCTGCCTTTCCTCTCTCTTTCTCTCTAAATATTATTTCTCTCTTATCTGCTCTCTTATTCTCTCTCTGCTATATTTTCTTCTCTCTCCCTCTTTTATTATCTCTCTCTCATCTCTGCCCTTACTCTCTCTTTCTCTCTGTATTATCTTTTTCTTCTTTCCCTTTCTTGTTGTTATCCCTCTGTATTATTATTCTCCTCGTACTAGCTCTCTATCTATCCATCCTGATAACAGTTTAGATGTAAATCTAATCATAAAATCTCATTTAAGCTTTACCTTCTTATTTCAGAAGTTTTTATAAAACTGCAGCTTTCAGTAAAATAATTTGCGGTGATCCTGCCATGCAGATTGTATAAGACCCATCTTGTTATAAGGTGACAACGCTCTGTCCCCATCTCCCATTTGTGCTCCTGCGTTGTCACCCTGCCACAAAAGCTTGTGACGACCTGGATATTGAACACACCATCAGAAATGTTTGGTACGTGATCAGTTTCTAAGGGATAGAAATCGTGACTTAGGTAGTGGAGAGAAAAGTATCCTTTTAATGCAAAATTTGTAAAAAATTTATTTAAATCATTTATTGGTATTCAACAAAATAAAATAGATATCTTAGCATACACATATATATATTTTAGTACTCTGAGATTATGAATCTAGATACATTACATCGGGTTTGTTATAATGTATACCAAGTGAGGGTCAATATAGATCATTTTCCTATTATTGGTCTCTCCCGACGCGTTTCGCCCTCGTAGGCTTCCTCAGGGGAATTGAGAGCTTGGAATATTGACCAGGTAACGAAGTAAATTGAAAGGATAGAAGATCAGTAATTGAACTTGTACCCAAATGCCAGAATCGTACAAAAGGGGGGTAGTGGTCTAAATGCACTTTGGACTTAATTGGGTATTGGGAATTAATTGTTAGAGTCGTTGATAATGTAACATACACAATTAGGCTAGGTAACCTGTCCAGGAGGTTCCAATATAAAACCCAAATAAAGACATTCAATAAGGGTATTCCATGTTATTAATTAGAACAGTCCCTTCCAATAATGTAATCGAAAGGGAGCTGGTGGCGGCCGTCCAAAGACCGACACCATCAGAAAATCCAGCCGCAGAAATGCCATGCAGACATTACTGGAATAACGTGCAAAGAGTCTGCAACAGACCAGCAGCAGTGCTGAGATAAAGGATGAAGAAATCAAGGATTTTATTCATGAAAATAGAAATAGCATTGCTTTAAAAAACGAAATGTCCTCTAGTTAGGCTTTTCATTTACTTTAAAGCAATCATATTCCTACGCACTTTTATAAAAAAAAAAAAAATTACATTAAATAAAAATACAAAGTAAAACCACACGACTTCAGCGCTTGTAATACGAGCGTAGAGTTCAGGTAGAGCCGGGGCAGCTCGCAAAATTGCCGCATATAATAAGATTGGAACGAGTAAGCCAAATCAGGTAACCAATTCATTAGTGTCTCTTGGAACAAAAAGGATTAGATAAACATCATCTAATACACAGCGCACATTCTCGCTGTCACCGCTGTCTGCCGCTCATCCCTGCCATTTGATTTACACACACAGGAAAATAAACAACGCAGAGGTGTGAGGCTTAAAGCACACACTAAAAAAAACACCACAAACATTACTTACATTTTTTATTTTAATTTTTTTTTTATGTTTATGTCGCTTTGTTGTTACAGTTTAATGTGCCGGGTAAAATTTTAACCCCTTTTTTATTTATAAAGCAGTGAATCTGACATTCACTGAAACATTTCCAGGTGACCATTGAAATAAACGTACTTGGGCGATTTTCCACCAGGGAATGTTTCAATATTGATTGAATATCCAATTCACTGCTTTATAAATCAACCCCATAGACGGGGCTCAAGCACTTCGGTTGCAGGCATGTACACTTCTTTTTAATCAATCAGGTTGACCTATGGTGATCAAATAATGGTGAGCGATATTTGACCATATGTGGTGATCATGCCTGTTACCACTTTATAAATATGGCGACCCCCATTGGTTCATTGGTTTTCCTATCTTAGATTCTCCATTCATTCATGAACTGGTGGTTACTTATAATACATATGGTCATGTTGGTTGATTGCCCATTTTGTGGGGCAAAAACAATATATTACAAAATGATGATGATTTGGCAGATCAACCCTTTAAAACTTGATCCAATGGATGTGAGAATGCTCGGGTTAAAGGGTCAGTCACCCAATAAGCTCAGGCTACCATAGTTAGATCTCCCTGCCAGAATTCCTGTTTGTGTATTTGGGCATTTCTGCCCACCTTGTATGCACACCCTACTGCTAAAAGCTCTAAATATCAATCCACCAAGGCCATTCATAATGGTCACGCAGACCAGATGTTCCTGCCATGACAGTCCCTGTGCAGGAGCTTCCTGGTATAGGGTGACAAGACTCGGCCCCTGGTTTCATACTGACATACTGGGCCCATTTATTAAAGTTCTCCAAGCCTGGGGAGGATACAGTTTCATCAGTGAATCTGGGTGATGGAGCAAACCTGAAATGGATCTGGTCCAGGATTAAAAACTTTTACTAACGAATAGCCAATGACGTTTAAGAAATCCATTCCAGGTTTGCTTTATCACCCAGCGTCACTGATGAAAGTGTATCCTCTCCAGCCTTGGAGAGCTTTAATAAATCCGGTCAATTGACTTACGAGGCTACAAGTAACAATTTTACCTTTAGTCACCTTCAGCAAACCTGTCCTGCAAAATGCTATGAAACTGCAGTGCATGTAGACATGAAGTGGCAAAGAGGAGGTTGCAGGAGATTAATAGCAGGGAGAGATAACAAAGGATAAAAAAGTGGATTTTTTTTATATATGGACACCATATTCACACCTTGGCATCAGTAACCCACACAATTTTTTTATTGTTGGGTTTTAGCAGCTTATTTAAATAGGAGGACTGGCAAAAGACACTCAGGACAAGTGCACTATGTCCGGGGGTCCTAGAAGCAGCACTTGTCCTTGGTCTATATGGTGAATGAGGTCACTTGGTGTGCAGTGGGGCTGGTGGTCACACACAGTTGGCATGGGACACCAGAACATATAAAGAGGAAGTGAGGGTGTGTATAGGAAAAACAGGAATGCCATCCAACCGCTATTGTCATATCACCTGCACACACCATTATCATAGCCATTCACTGCTTCCATCACCTGTGCTCCTGTATTATACGGCTGTATGCCTGGGATCCTGCCAGCAACACTGTCATTTGTCTGCCACATCCTCATCATTATTACAGAGTGGTGAAACCTGTGGGCAGATGTTATATTTTTTTACCGGTACAGTGGGCAGATTGGGTTTTTTTTTGTAAGAACAAGGCATGGAGACCATGTACAGTGCATGCTAATGATATATTTACATTTTATATACCCATACCATGCCCAATATTCAGTGAAATTTAACCATGTCTATTTTTTTGCAGTGGAACATTTAAATCCCAGGAGTCCATATTACAAAAGTCCAAAAGTTGGAAGGTATGCTTTTTGGTATGAATAAGTATGACTCTGCCCTGTCCTAACTATAATACAGTGTTAGACATCTCAGCGGTAAAACATTTTCCAGACTTCCAGATGCAGGTGTTGCTTAAACCTAAAAGGCATCAATTTATACCTCACAATCTTCCTACTTCCAACCTGTGACCAAAGGTGAGTATATAGTTCTTTGGTCCTCCCCATGTGACCCTTTGGTGCTTCACCTGTAGTCCTTTGGTGCTTCCCATGCAGTTTTTGGTGCTTCACCTTTGGTCCTTGTGTGCTTCCCATGCAGTTTTTAGTGCTTCACCTGTAGTTCTTTGGTGCTTCCCATGTGGCCTATTGGTATTTTCTATGTCATTCTTTTATGATTCTCGTGTGACTCTTTGGTGCGTCACCTGTAGTTCTTTTGGCACTTCCCATGCAGTTTTTGGTGCTTCACCTGTAGTCCTTTGGTGCTTCCCATGCAGTTTTTAGTGCTTCACCTGTAGTCCTTGGGTGCTTCCAATGCAGTTTTTAGTGCTTCTCAATGCAGCCCCATCATGGCAGTGATTTTTAGAGGTTTCACATACCATGCTCCTGATCTCTGACTCTGTTTACTTAGGCAAGTCTTCAGTCTATGACCATCATATATGTGGCCCCTTGGTGGCATCAAAGGTTGCGGTTTAGGCCCCTTTGAAATTTATCTAAGATGAAAGTCATCTAAAATATTTCTGTAGCTAAAACTTTTTCTTTTTGTATAGATAAAGAATGGTTTGCACCCTTCTCAAAGCAAGAAAAATCCCTTTTTGGAAGATTTACCCTCCCCTCCTGTTCTGTTGACCAGAAGAATTAGAGAGAATGAATCTCTCTTTATAGCCCTTATACTGCACTTTTAGATGCTCATGTTCCTTTGGGAAAATCTCCTGTGACTTCTTGCCCTGGGGATGATACAGAAAGTTAGAAGAAAAGCTCTAAGCTCCTCTTGCACAGTTGTCACCAGAACAAATGTCCACATTGGAACAATTTCTGTTTGAGTGAAGATCAGCAGGCAATTAGTAGGGACACAGAATGAGAAATCTATCAACAATCCTCGGAAACACTTTAAGGCCCGATCAACATTTATTAGTATTTACGGCATGCTAAAGAGGTTTCTCAAGCATTGTTATCACATGACCATATTTCTTAGGCCATTGACAGTCACACTGGAGCCAGGACTGAATGGGGAGCAAACAGACTTACAGGCAACTTGCGCTCAGGTTAGGTCAAAATGCTTCTGTGCAAAATACAGGTTCACTTTAATGAGTGATAGAAGTTCAACAAGACCTTTACGGAAGCACCAGCTGCGGCAAATTTGGCACCGACAGAAAACCTGCCGCCAGATGACCGTCCCGTCCATCTACTGCTACCGTAGTTGGCGTCAACTTCTCTAAAGCATCAGCCAAGGACACTGCAGCAAAAAGTTGGATGCACTTTTTCATTTTTTTTTCACGTCTCCTTTTCTTTTTTTTTTTGCTTCTTTAATCTCGCTCGCTACCGCCGCCGCCTCCTCCGCGCTAAAGCCAGACTGATATCAATGAAGCCGCCGCGTCTCGGGGCTGCGAGCACCAGGTGCTGCCCACGGGCATTAACAAAGCCGACACAAGGCTCAGAGCGTCCAGTTAACCTGATTACCATTCAGCCTTTGTCACGAAGGAGACCGTTCGGCGAATAAAAAAAAAAAAGACTCGCAGCTCATCCAAAATGGAAAGGTCAGCACGAGAGGAAGGAAGCGACTCTCAAGGATGATGGAGCGACCTATCAGATCAAAAAGATGTTAACTTTTATTGTCTCGTTCAGCGCTCCGAAAGAGAGAGAGGCGGGGTGGGCTTTTGCGGCAGCTGCACGCGTCCCCCTATTCAGCCGAGCCCGGCGAGAGACAAAAGTGTCTGCAAATAATACGACTCAAGTGTCATTTTCCCGTTCACCTCTCCCCTTATTGATTTGCTTTTTTAAATCCCTTACTCCATATAGACGGGCAGAGATTGTCTTCGTAACCCCTGCTCGCTGACAGATGAAATCCACTCCCTGGCCTCTCTCTCCACTGTATTTAGGTCACTTTTTTTCATACAAATCAGGCCGTTTCTGCTGGTAAAGACACAAGAGAGCCTCGGGGCGGTCAAATTGTAAAGCCAGCTTCTTCGACTTCCAATCTGCTCCGCTCACATTAAACAAAGTATAGGAGTTTGGTCGGAGTTTTTAACTTAATGGACAGCTTAGTAAGTCAAGAGGCGCGTAGAAATTGTTGCTGAAGCCTTTTTCTAGACCTCTAGGGACTAAACTTTGCTGGCATCACGAAAATGAAAAATAAAAAGGTGTCTTTTTATACTTTCAGAAAGTAATACTCCTTCTAACTGGGCTGACCTTTTACGGTACTAGAACACTAAGTACAGATGATAGATTTCTGAATCCAAAGCAAACTCTTGTGAATGACGATCTTGAGTCCATATGGCTGTAACCCAAGGCTGTTTAGGCTATGTACACACATGCAATAATTGTCGTTAGAAAGGATCTTTCACGATCCTTTCCAACCACTAACGACGCACAATGTATGAATGAGCTCTGTACATACAGCACCATTTTGCTCTATGGAGAGGTGAGGGGGAGAACAATGGAGCGGCACCACGCCGCGCTCTCTTACCTTTACCTCCAATACGTGGATCCGTCAGGACGGTCATTCAGGCGATGGACGGTGAGCGATGTACACACGCAAGATTTCCATCTGATATTGGTCCTGAGCCAATTATTGGACGGGAACCATTGCACGTGTATACCCAGCCTAAGTGGCCTGGCCTGCCCAATTTACTAAACAGCTGACATGAATGACAAAGTGTTCTGAATGGGCACAGCTTTCCCCCCAACTTCCTTCTCTATGGGCCTGATGAAAGCTTTCCTAGGCTGGAGGGAAAACACTTTCATCAGTGAAGCTGGGTGATCAAGCAAACCTGGAATGAATTTCATTAAAGTTATTTGCTATTTGTTAACAAATGTTTTGAATCCTGGACCAGATCCATTCCAAGTTTGCTGGATCACCCAGCTTCACTCATGAAAGTGTATTCTCTCCAGCCTTGGAGAGCTTCATTAAATCAGGCCCAAAGAAACAGAACAGCTCTGTCGCTAACAATCTTTTCCAGCAATAATTATTGAGTGTGTGCTGGTAATGGTTTACTAAGATGCACTAGCGCTTAAGGCAATCTTTCTCAACTTTTTAACATGGGGGAACCCTTGAAATACCTTTCAGGTCTTCAGGGAACCCCTTCTGTACATACTATATACACAGATAACAGTATATTAGTGTGGTGGTCAGTGGGAGGAATTCCTCTTACATTGCTGGCCATTGGGAAGAGTGTCACCCTTACAGATAGCCAAAAAGATCATTGGGGTCACTTAAACTGACCCGAGAGGTACAAAGTGCTCAAGGAACCCCCAGCAACCTCTGGAGGAACCCTAGTTGAGAAACAATGGCTTAAGACATGCTTAAGCAGCCCTTTAAGGATATGTGACCAGTTTAGTCTTACCACTGCCAGGAGAACATTGCAGGAGATACAACCTCACTTCCTGTACCAGTGACAGCGTTCACCAGTGTAGCAATCACATCTTCGAGGGTTGTCACCGGGGGGTTTTTTTCCCTGCAGATTAAAAAAGAATTGAAATTATTTTCAAATGACATCAACACAATAAAGCTTCTCTGTGATTTTATTGATTGTATATATAAGTACACTTAATTGCTAGCCATACAAAGCCAACGTACAAAACACACACACACACGCTTATTGTTGGCGTCTCTCCCGCTAATGAAATGGTGTTGTGTTGATTATTAAAATGAAAGTACCGCAAGAGATAATTGTGAAAATGCTTTATGATTGCACTAGAGCATTTAATTAGCCGATTAGAGCAATTAAACATTGACAAAGTAAATGGCACATGTGATTAATGAAATCTATCCGGGAGAGTAACAAGATGGAGAGGGATTGTCGCAGCTCCGACATCACACGCAAAGTGCTGGGGAAGTGGGAAGGGGGTTTATAGCGGGTAGACTCCAGCATCAATGGGTGTTCATTTTTTTTATGGGTAATTATGTGGCCTGATGAATGAATGCAATGTGGTGTAGGCAGCCACATGGAGTGAGCAGGCAGTGATGTTCCCCTGGCGGCTGGGCGACCTGAGCTATGTCATGGGATGACCTTGTATTATGGACCTGGAATTTATAACTTAAGCTACCTTTGCATATCTTAGTTGTCATTGCACCCAATACTGCCCACCAACAGGTCCAAATTTAAAGCAAAATGTTTATATTCTTAGGACAACTTCTGGAATGAGCATCTCACTCTACTTGTGCATCAATGCGATGTCATCCGTCTGCTGCAAGCAGAAGGAAGCGTTTGCTCAGTCTTCTCTCATTCAGTGATATCTATAGTACCTTTGTAGGAAGGTGAAGAAGTTGCAGCACACAAGGTTGTTTATATTTCTGAACCCAGCACAGGCACCAGGATTTACATCTCTGAACCAGAATCTCAATCCTGAAAATAGATCCTGGATGATACCAAACAGAGATGGCACTGCCACAGGGAATAGCACAGTAATTTCTTACACATTCCCTATCATGCATGCAAAATAAATCTGATGATAGTTTTGCTGTACCATATTTTCTCAGGTCAGTCACAAGTCCCTGCAGCACACATGGATGCACCTATGTTTTACATCTGTGTGTTTTACATCTGTGGGGTCTGTTCAGGTTTGCTGGACTGCCGGTTAAAATGAATGACGTGCAATGTTATCGTTTTGGCACGTTACCACATAACATAGGACTGTTTTGCACTAATTTTTATTCCAGGGCTGAATCCTGATACTACATTTCTGTGCTTTACCCACATCCCAGCGCTGTCTCTGTGCATTCCACGTTGTGTCTGTGCAGATTTTTGTGTTCCTAAGTAAATAAAATCTGTACTGAGCTTCCCTATTGCGACGCCCTGCTGAAACCAGCAAGGCAATCAATTATAATAATGAGTCAGGTGACCGCTAATGACATTGCTGCGTTAACCCCCCCACAATGCTCCCCCCGGCTCTAAACAAAGAGAGGCACATAATAATTACTTTCTTCATATTAATAAGATTTAATAAAGTAGAACGGAAAATAAGAATCGGCATGCTAATGACTGGATACGTTGGTCTTCTAACTGTAACCAAAAAAAGGTTCACTGAAACATGGCAGCATGGTGGTCCATGGTTAGACGTGTGTCCTTGCAGCACCTAGGTTTGGATCTAATGATGAGTGAAGCTGTGTTTCCAGATTGGTATGGAAATTTGGACGCCGGTAGATGTGAACCAGATTGATTGTGTATGTTCTGAGTAACAACAGAGAGAACATTGAGTACGGTCCATGGTTCCTTTTCTGGACAAGCTTTGAGAGGGTCTACTGCAGTCCATTCGGCCCATGAGGAACCCCTGAAAAAAATTTCAGGAAACCCTTACTAGCTTCAATCTTTTGGGAGTAAAAAAAGAACTCCTAAATTGGTGTCCATTGGAAAGAATGACCATTACAGTGCTAGTTAGAATATGACCTTTATAGACACCTTCAAACACCATGTGAGTCTTGCAGCTGGCCCTACCAAGTGGTGTTGGCCCAGAACTATGCAGGTATCTTTTAATTGGAGGTCAATCAGCCGCAGGTAGAGGAACCCCCAGGAACCTCTGGAGGAACACCAATCGAGAATGGCTGGAATACTGTCTTCCCTTTCCAAGCAGTACCAATACACAATCGACACCAAATATTATGTTCTAAGCTATGAAGTCCAAAGTGCTGTGCTCTTTTGGTGGCTCAGGTTACCTGCCAGGCCCAGAACCTGGGTGATATGTACCTGATATTTTCGTCTCAAGCTACTCTAGATTATTTTAGGTTCTTGGCAACCACCAGACCAAACCCTAAGAAATATCTTTCTATCCTTGGTACAATTTCTGAAATGAGCATCACACCCTACTTGGGCACTACATAGATCTGGTCACCTGCCAGTCCCAAATTCTTAGTATACCTTGTCCAATTTTTTTATTTTTTGGGTGTTCCCAACCATTCTGGTCAATATTCATCCTTTAGCTGCTTGTGCACTTTTTGGTAACAACCTCAGATTCACATTGGCCAAAATAAGTTTTCTGGTTCCAAACTTTAGAAACTCTTTTTTTACATTTTTATAATTCGGTCATTATTGGCTGTGCCTGAAATGGAGGTCCTGCCAAGTGGCATCCCCAATTTTAGGATTTAAGACATTGTTCCTACGAATTACATAAACTATCAATGGATTCCATTATAGGAAATGGTAGGAGATGAATGTGAGCTGCCCACAAGTGTATTCAAATTGGTAATAGATGTGATATATTTGTATGTCTGTCCACCATTTTTTTTTAGATTTGCACTACTTTGCACTATCATTACCCTGCCTTGCAGAGCAGAAGACTTATTTTTCTCTCTGGGGTAGTTTTACTTTTTTTTTACATATCCCCATCTGGACAGTGAATGGTGTTGACAGTGAAAGTGGACAGTGAACAGTGAAGCAGCAGAATAATGAGCTCCCTGTCTCTTGTCTCCTCCTGCTTCTTGCAAGGCAGCACACCTAATTTTTTATGTGCTTTGTGTTGCTTCTCCTTCCACCTCTCTGAGCTCTACTTTACAGGATGTACAGTAGGCTGCAACAAGTGACATTCAGGGGTTTACACTGCTTGCATGAATAATGTGTTCCTGATTTCAGAACTGCAATCTTGTGTTTTTCACATTTGCCTGGTGTTCAGCTTTAATAATAATATTCCTAAATATTTTACCGATCTTGTCTTGTGCATTGAACCACCTGTGTCTGCATTTAAAATAGACCGGGGATGCCACCAAATTCACACGCCACTGAAAAATTCATGCCCCGTGAATGCCCTGTGATCTGGCGGTAGGGGGTCCATATACAAGCCCACCCAGCGGGCAGAATGGGCATACCGCTTGTACATTCTCTCTGAGTAAACAAGAGCCATCTCCGACAACACGGCCGGCTGAGATTACCCAGCTGTCCCTGCACATTAGCCCACACAGCAGGGAGCGCTCCATATTAATTTCTGCCTACCCCTTGTCATTGATCTGACTTTACAATCCAAGCTTTAGATGGCAAGCTCTTCGTTCAACAGCATTCCTTCCTTTCTGCCAATACGTATATCCGGCAAATGGTTTTGAAAAAAGAGACATTTGAGCTGTTCTTCTTGGGACAGAGAAAACTTGTCGACCTTTAGAATAAATTAAAGAAGCTGGTAAAAGCTAAACACACGAAATACTGATACAGGAGATGCTTTATCTTTAAAGGATTTGTATTTCTGTCCATTCATTCTTCTAATTTTTTTGGTTTTTCCATACAAAGCAGCCCTGTTTGGCAGCGTAGGAGACCAATTTTTCCCATTCAAATACAAAATGTTGAACATAATATTTTGTATACTTATATACACTTACTGATGGCACTCTCGGCTCCTTCTCAAATGTTTATCCTTATCAAATTTGGGGTACAAAAGCCTTTTGCTTTACAAGCTCAGTAGCTGAGCCCTACACAAACAGAAATCAGTCTAAGCAGAGATAGAAGTGAATGAGACAGAGTTGCTAATCCTATTCTAGTCGGCACAATTTGAGGTTTCAATTAAAGTCAGCATGACTGAAAGGAGAGCTTCTACTGTGTTGCTTGCTTATAAAACCCAAAGTGCTCTGGAAATCCTTTGTCACATAATACAATTGTGAAATAAAAGCATGCAGGTGGCAACATCAGTGCAAAGGACTGTCCAACATGGGCACATCTCTGGTGCTGGATGAGCCGTCCCCTGATCCAGCCATGGCACTGGCAAGGAAGCTGGGCAGCAAATTTAGGTAAGAATATCGTGCTTGTGCAGGGGGTTCATTATGATCTAAATTCTAAACATTATCTGTTGTTTCCTTGAAGTTTCCACAAAGACAAAATCAGATATTAGGATGCAGGACTGCCATCAATGGAGGGACAATTGGTGGTTCTGTACCGGGCTTCGATCAAGAGTTTGGCCTTGCTGAAACTTTTATACATGGTATGCGGCCTAGAAATTTCAGATGGCAGCCCTGCTGGGGTGCTTAAAATCTAAGGAAGAAAAGTAAGTTCCTCAGCAAAGTTTGTTCAGAAAGTGAACCACTTTTTTTTCTTTTTCCTTCCTTTCTCTGTGCAGAACAGCTGCATTTCTACTCCCGGTAAATATTACCGCTGTAATGGAGGTACGGGCAGCAGTGGGTGTCCCGCCATTTCGCTCAGCAGGGAAAATCTGTTTTTATGAAGTTGGAAAGTAATTCAAAGTACACCGAGGCGAAGACAGTGGAGATTTAACTTCAGAAAACTTAAAAGATTATGTTCGGCTTTCTCTTCACTGTGGATAAATCTTCCGGCGGACAATAATGCAAAACGGCAAAGGGAAAATAATCCTGCCGAGCTTCGCCGCATAACAGCAAGGTATTCAGCTGCAGAAATGTCACATGCCCCGGAAAATTCCATTTATACTGACTTCTGGTTAGTCCAGGCACAGTGACCTGTGAAACATGATGGGGCTAATGCACTGTTTCTTTCATAAGGCTATATCTAGGTTACACTTGCTTGTAAAGAGGACCCGTCGTTAAAAAATGAACACTCCACATGCAATCACAGGGCCTAATGGCATTGGAAAATCTTCACATCTTTCTCTCCTAATTGCCATGAAATAAAACCTAATAATTCCCCTGCTATCCTCTATGACCAGATTACATTGTCCCTGGCTACCAGGAGCACTGTGGGGTATTCACAACATTCTTAGCAATTGTATGCTTCATTTTTTTATTATTCAGACAGACTCTGTTTGGATGGCTTTCAGTGAGATATGAAGATCAGCAAGGCACAACCATTGAAGAAGCAAGCAGATTTGGAATGGGGCGATATAATGGATCCTATTACAATACATATTTTAGGAATACCATTGACCTACCATTGACATTGTTATGAAATTGTATATCCAAAAAAAGAATTGTACATCCTAAATGATATTCACAGGTAAAAGCTGTGGTTCCACCTGAGTCTGAATTGTTTTCTTTTATTTAAAGAAACATCTACCAATATACATTTCTTTATGTTAAACAGGCTACATCCCTAATATTCATAGGAAAAAATATGCGATGAAAGACATCAATTTTAAGCGGGACTTTTAAAGCCAGTACCATTAGTATATTACAAAAATAACAAAATTTTATTAATATTAAACATTAAAAACAAACATCATTTCAAATACATAAAAGACAATAAAATTGTGGGTTTACCGTATATAATGACCTCTCCTTATAGAATACCACCAAAGGGTTTAAATTCTGAATTACTTCTCAATGCGTTTCGCAGGAAAAAAAATGCTTTTACAGGAGGAAGGAGAGGAGAAGTCTGATATTTGTACGTCCAGCAGCCCTCTTATTTAAAATTGTTGCAAGGAAGGACGTGGTTATGGTGGCAATAGTATATTCAAATCCCATTTAGCTAATTAGTGAGTAATTTTCAATATAAATCACAGTGATCAGTTTCATTTATTTTAGTCCTCAAACAGATATAAGAACATACAGCCCAACAACACAACCATGTTCCTATTCCATCGGCTTCCCTTGCAAGTGAGTTGTTGTTTTTTTATTCTAGAGGTATATGAAGGTACTCTTGATACCTAAAAAATGGCTTCATCCTTCTTGAACGAAAAAGGAGATAAAGGTGTTGTTGGGAGAGTATTTTAATGTCTAAAAGAGGTAATAAATACCCGGAAGTGTAACAATGACCCATCACTCATCATCCATATGTATTGTGAAAATATATATATTGGTGGATGTAGGTACCCTTTAATTCCTCCAAAAAAGAAACCAGGTCCAGGGTTATTTCAGGCAAAAGAAGCTGAGAATTTGGGGCATGCATTTTATATTACACAACATCCTCTGATTCTGCTGCTGCAGTAACAAGTACGAGGTCAGGAGTCGGCCGATGTAAAAGACGGAGGTGTGTTGCATAACGTACCCTCAAACATTTCTACTAAATCAAGAAAACATCAGACAAAGATTTCTGAAAACTTCCAATTTCGGGTCAGCGAGTTGTTAGAGTTCCTTGGTTCTGTTGGTATATAGGCCATTAGGGTGAGGAGCTTTTAATGATTCTCCCTTTCCATTGCGGGAAATCATGAACTGCTTGGCTGTATTAGGAGAAGACGGAATACCTCAAGCTCAGTGTACCTGAAGAATATTCTGCTGTAGAAAGGGTACCAACACCGAACATTACATTTCTAGAAGGGAAAACATTTATTATTATTTCCAGGATATGTTATTTTTATTTAGGTGCACCTTGAAAGGTCATAGAAGTAAAAGGAAAGCATATACTGTATCATTGGTCCTTGTGGGAGTATTATTATTTTGGTAAACTTTGAGATGTCAATGCCTGGTGTCGAAGTCCATCAAACCCAATGTTGAAGTTGCGGGAAACAAATCTTTCATTTAAAGGATGTAATATTCTTTGGACTTTTACTTTTCTGAGTGAATGTTCTTAGGTAGAAATGAGGTCTGAGTTTGTAAGACGTTAAGTTTGAAGCAAACCCGAGGTGTTCACAGTTTTAGAACTTTGCAAACTTCTATTGAGGATGAGGTTTGCAGACTACAAACTTCAAAGCAGTGGCACTATAACACCTTCCAGTTGAGATGCTCCCATTATTTACTTTTGCAGTGGTCTCCAATCACAGCCCATTCTAAGGTCAGAGGACAATTTTGAAAGACTTCAAAGATTGTTTGCCAACTTTATAACAAACCAAACTGGTTATGCTTGCCTTATTCTTTGGATTTTGTCTTTTAGAACCGAAAATTTGACTGGCCAACTTCAAAGAACATTCGCCCAACTTCAGAGAAAGCTTACCCAACTTCAAAAACATTCGCCCAACTTGTATAATAATAACACCTTTGAAGTACATTTGATTTGACAATAATGGATGTTATGTTTGCCCATGAAAGAATGAATTTGTCCAAAAAACACAAGATACAATAAAGAATATATTTGTTACGACGTCTGAGTCTTTATACTACTGAAGGAGTAAACTTGGATTGTGTGTTTTCCTCCCTCAATTCCTGTAACGTACTTGTTGGTCCTGACAGTTTTCCTGGCTTCCATTTTTTATTTTGACCATGCCAAGCATGTAGATGGTCAGTTTGTGCCCATAAGCTGTTGCATTAGCAGATAGGACACTGTGCTAATGCATAGTTTGTTTCCTGTGGTCAACTTTGCCTTCGTCTTCCTGTCTAGCCCCGCTGAGTTCATTGTCAGTGTTTTTGCCAGGACTGAATAAAATTCAGTGCACATGGATGGGAGTTACATATTCCCAGCCAGAGGATGGTGTGGAAATGGCGGCATCTTCAATGGAACGACGACAGGTTTTGAAATTGTGATTAGTCAAGTAAGTTTATTTTATTGGAGAAGAAATGATGGAACTGCCTGCTAGCAATACTTAAAATATACCTAAACCCAAAACCAAAATCAGTAAACTGTAATATATTATAGTTCAATTGTAAAATAATAAAATCCAAAGACTTTCTTCCGCTTGTGCTCTCGGCACCAGGCCAATGAGGGATTCCACACTTCATTCTGGGAGTTTCAAACTCCAGAGCTACACCACCGCACCCTAAGCTCTACCTTTCCCCACTTAAAACTCCAATCAGATCTAAAAGAAAAAAATATATACATAAATATATATAGTTCTATATTCATGAATACATCATATTTTAAATGCAACCAGTGTAATCAGATTTGGAATCAGCCTCTTTCAATCCCTGTAGTGCAGAGCTCAAAGTGGGATAGGGAGGAGAAGGACTAGGAGCCAATCAAATCAGCATGCAAGTACGACAAGGAACATATTGATAGGAGAAGAAAGTGGAATGAGTATGACCTCATCAGTCTGCAGCTGCTCTTTCACGGTCCAGTCAACAGTGTGTTGGTGAGACGGCATCATCCCATTTTTGTCATTCACCTCCCTGTGCTGTGTAAATCTCAGAAATGGATGGGCAGAAATTCTCTTCTGTTGGCAAGTATTTCATGTGTATTTTTAGCTGTCTCCTGGAGTCTGTTCTGTAAATCCTTCCTCTTTTCTGCAAATCTGATTTTGGCTCTCAGCTGGCATATTTTACCTGACTTTAAAGCTACATTTCAGGCTCTTTTACTTTCATATTTTCATGACTCCTAAAAGATAAAAATGAATAAAACTAAAAGCTTTTTTTCCCATTTTTTGCCTGCAGTTCTTAAAATAATAAAGCCACAGCCTCCTCACTTGATAAAGTCGCCTTCCAGAGATGATTTGGAAGAGGCTGATTTTCTTGGCCTCCTTCAGACCCGCGAACAAATATCTTCATTATCTCCCGCCTGTCTCGGTATCCGTCTGTAACCAGATAGCAGGCCAGTGCCATGTGTGTTGGCGTGTGATAGGGTGAGGTGCCAAGCCGGAGAGAATGGAGGAGTTGCGGGGAAGACATCTGCGCAGGGATACAATTCTTATCTCCGCCTGGCAGCGACGAAGGAATGCTCGGGAGCTAAGAGGAACCGGCCCGGAGATTAACAGACGGCTCAGCGAATGGAAGATTTCAAGGGGACACTGCCATGACAACTGCACCGCCAATGTCCCTGGCACATGCTGGGGATTTCGTATGATAATATTCATCGCTCGCCCAGCTAATGTCGGCATGAAAACTGCTCCAAAGTGAACACGGGCAACAAGGAAAATGGATTGGTGAATGGCTAAAATCAGAACGTTCGCTTGTATTCATCTCCATAGTGGCCAAGTTTAGGAAAGTATTACTCCCGGTGGGCCTGTTGGCTCTTGTCACTTGATTCTGTAACCGTTCTAAAAGCTGGTAAATATTTAAATAAAACATTGAAATATTTAAATAAAACATTGGAAAAGATTTATATGATATGAGAAGAGACATAGGTAACCGGCAGTATTCTTTTCAGTGAAGGATACAGTGCAGGATTATGGTAGAAGGAGGGTCAGCACTCCAAGCCAATCCATTGATTTGCACAGTTCTGATAACCCAGCATTGCACATATCCTAGGAGGTGAGAAGGAAACAGAGCTGATTTCTGCTGCTCCTTTTTTTCCCAATCAGTAGGTATGTGCAGGACCAAGCTGCTGCTTTAAGCTATGTTTAGATTGTTGGTGAGGATGCAGTGAGGTTACTTGGAGCACATTATACCTATGCCAGCCCACTAGAGAATGAATGTGGAGAGCAGTGAGCAGTTCGGTACCACTCACTGCTGCCCTTTTTTAAATGTTTAAATGCTGGTTCTTTAAGGACATGTGCTACAAAGGCAGGTGAGTTTCTAGCAAGGTGCTAGCTGCTGAGAGCAATGCAAGAGCACTTGTTTCTGCTGCAAGTCTAAACCTGTTGTTACCACTCTGCCCATCGATCTTCTGTCCAGCAGTAGACCACGGAGCCCTGGCATTCAAAATAAACTCTACCACGCACAGGAGTTTTTAAGTCCAACTTTTTACTGTTGGTAGATCATTTTGAGTTGGTCATTTTAAAAGTGGCTCGCAAGCCGAAAAAGTGTGGGCCCCCCTGCTATAGAGCTTGCCTGCCGCCTGCCCTGTCCCAGCTTGGACTTGAACTATGCTTACCTGCCACCTACCCTGACCTCATTCTGTCTATACTTTTCCTCTCGCTAGCACCCTATCCGGTACCGCTGGCCCTGGGGGGGGGGGGGGGGATGGGGGTGGACTTGAGTTTCCTCCAGCAGCAAAATAGTCTGGTGGCCACAAGGGTCACAGGCCCCTAACCCCTTTTGGGGTGTTCTGGTAAAGGCCAGAAGACACTTAAACACCACACCCTAGGCCAGGGGGTGCAGCCCTAACAGCTATCAAAAGGCAAGTTCAAGGTTTGATGGAACAGACTATACACTCATTTTTGCAATTAAGTATTAAAAAAAACATGAAATGCATTAATAAATGCACCTACCGATATAAGCTTTGTGTAATACTTTGACTGCAGTCTTTATGGGTACTTGACTCAGGCTAGATCCTTGGGGGATAGGCCTTTGCAAATCCTTGGGGGTGGTCAGCTTATATTCTGTAGATGGAAATGACAACATCCTGGGTATGTTTTATTCTCTTACGGCTTCTCGACAGAGTCATTTGTGTATTGGTTGAAAACAACACAGCTCAAGCTTCATCCCTATGATTGAACTTTATCTCAATCAGTCCATTTTTGCAATGCAATGAGTAGCGGAAGGAGCAAAGTCCCTGTGTATTGCTACAAAGCAAGAAACAAAATCTGCATATCTAATGAACAAATATGGCCGACCCATGTGCATCGGTAATAAGAAATCATACAAAGGTGTTAAAGCATTAGCACACACTGATAAGATTCTGTATATAAGAAGACCACACTGACATGTATATCAAACAACAAAAAGAATGTATTCTCCCTTTAAGACAAAAAATAGTAAAAAGCGCTGCTGGAAGTCCTCCGCGTTCTCTATTCTAGATAATAATTAGACCCAACTTATTTTCCAGGGAGATGTCAGTCTTTATCACCAGCGCCAGATACCCTACGTGTTAAACTTATCATTAAACCTCATTGTGAGTATTAATCAGTTTTTAAGGCGTTGTCGCTGGCAAACGCAAATTAATTTAAACAGATTCCGATCTTTGGTATTCGCTTAACCGAATCCATTCAACTAACGAAGGCAACGTTTTTTTTTTTTAACTAGGGCAGACGTTCTGTCTTGTTCCCAGACGTGAAATTTTAATGATTATTACAGTTGCTAGGGGCAACAGGAAGGACCAAGTTCTTTTTTTAATGTATTTATCTAATTAAAAATCTTTTTTTTCTCCATCCATGAGCATTCTATTTATTAATTCATGCAGAGAAAGCGAAACTCCAAGATGAGTTCCAAAGTGTCTGCGCAGGTTGGTGTGTCAGTGCGGCATGGAGACAGATTATAGGCTCGTCTTTTGCTACTTTGCTGAGGACGGATTTTTATTATTATTAATAAACAGGATTTATATAGCGCCAACATATTACGCAGCGCTGTACATTAAATAGGGGTTGCAAATGACAGACTAATACAGAAAGTGATATAGGAGGAGAGGACCCTGCCCCGAAGAGCTTACAATCTAGTAGATGATACCGGTTCAATGTTTTATTCTTTTTACAAACAGCTTCGGGTAGTAAGTTAAATTAGTCAGTGAATAAAGCTGAGGTTTAATCTGTTCATATGTTTCCTTCCCTGGTTCCTCCTTTACCCTCTCAGCAACATACTAATGAGATTCCTAAACATTTCAGTTTTCATTGCATACCTTGTTTTAGTCCCAAGGACACCATTAGCTTCTCTTAGCAATGATGGGAGGGTCGGCTTCTAATGTACATTGTGAGAAGCTCACAGTGTGCACTGAAATCAGAAGAGAAGCAGAACAGAGCAAGACATAATGAAAGGGTGCCGTTCAGCTTTAACGGTTTTCTGTGCAAAAAGTTGAGTTTACTTAATTTGGATTCTGGTGTTTTGGAGCACCTATGCGCCCGTTCTATTTATTGTGGTAATCTGAGATCTGTTTTGTTGGATGGGGAGATGTTCCCAAACACACCCACTGCAGGCCTGTTTTTGACTACCATGTGCAGAAAGCTAAATGTTGCAACCTACAGGCACAGTCATGAATACCTATCTTGAACTGTTAAATAATACATAGCTCAGATTTTGGAAGGAAACCCTATGTGCACACAGGTAAATCCAGCTGCAGTGGCTCATACAAAAATTAGATTAAATAGAAGGTTCTCTTGATAGCCCCCATCCACTAGTCTTCAACTCTGCCAATCTGCACCTCTGTCGGGGCCATAAATCAAAGCCTTGTGCCAGACAGTGTTGGAGCTATAATGGATTTGATGACCTGGTCCCCATCTGAATTTTAAGACCTGACACTTATCTGTCCAGGCCTAGGAACTCCTGGAAAGTAACAAAGGTGACCACATGCACCTTCATACTTGGAAGCTCCAGTTATATCCAAGATATCCAAAAGACTAATGTAGAGGCAGAGTGATATGAAAATAAATAACATTGGGTTGAGGAGGAGTTTCCATGTAACCCTGTCAATTCTACCTGAAAATACAAGATTGCATATGAAGACGTTTATTTGTGCAGATTAGTAAAGAAAAGAGAGAGCGCACAGGCTTTTTTTATAGTCAATTTCCTTTCCGATTTCAGCTTTCGAAGCGATTTTCACCTTTTACCTACCAGAATAGTGAAATTTTATAGCATTCTAAATTCTAAAAATCCCCTGAGGAAGCCCCTAAAGGGCGAAACGCGTCCAGGAAACAGATCAACATCTATTCTGTTTTTGTGATTCTTGTTATAAAGCAACCTTCAGCTTTGAAACTGTAAGAGCTAAATGAACTTTTGATTTTCTTTGACGTTCTTGTTTATATATTTGTTGTGTTACTAATAAATAAAGTAGATTTTAGATATATACGTTCTATTGAGGACTGTCTGCTATAAAAGCCTGTGCTCGCTGTCTTTCTTTTCATTACTATATGTACCAATTTACAGGCTTGGCAGCTGAACGTGACCCTCACAGTGAAGAACCCCACCCTTTAACTATTTGGGCAGATTGTAACATAAACTCTATGAATAGATCTTTGAATCCCTTCAGGAGTACAGTTGTAACTAGCCATCAAAATTAAATGTATCTGAACCCCAAACTGTTTATTATAGTTTTAAATAGAGTGGTGAGGGGGGTATAAATGCTGGCAGTTTATAATTACTGAATATGGCCCCGTTGGGGTAATTCACCCTCTTTATTTGTCATGGAGCTCCAGGCATTGTAACCTGTTCCCACCTGCTTCCCCCAACACTAACACATTTTATTATATGATAAAAAACCAAATATAAAACTTTCTCTTTTATTCTTCCAGGACATAATGATTTCCTGGACACCGTTCATAGTCCTGGAAACTGTGGATACCCAGCCTGTCTGATGGCTCGCCCCCCAGTGGCAGGGGTGTAAAGCACAGGTTCACAGGTGCTGGAATGATGTTGGGACAATACTAGAGCATATTGGAGCATGGAGAGGGTAAAGATAACTTAGGAGGGGTATAAAGTTACCTAAACATTTTCAATACTATGATATAGGGTACTTACTATAGACCAACGCTCTACCTTTTCATATGTACATTCACAGGAGGTGGAACCTGCATGAAAATAAAAAGAGAAAGAGTTAAGCTCTACCCCCTTCTACAGGTAATTTCACTTATCCAATTTTCTGCCATACAAGCAATCTCTCTATATCATTACAGGAAACTATTTGTAAAAAGTTATTAAAGAAAAATTCCCCAAAATCTTTTGTAATAGTGGGCCCTCGAGTTGCGTTTGTTTAGTTTTGTTATGATCTGGCTTTTGTTTTGAATGATTTTCTGAAGCTTACCTATAATTTCAGTGGAATAGGCTGCAATCAGGCAAATGCGCAGTGAATCGCCGCTCTCGCTCGGCGAATATTAATGCGGGCCGTTCCAGACAAATACTAACATTTTCCCCCGTCTCCGCGCACCGAGGAAAAGGGTCATTTGTAACACAAGACATTTCAAAAAAAGTGCTGCTGTTGTTTTGGGCAGACGGCTTGTTTATGATCTGCGTTGATAGCCAGGCGGCTTCTTAACAATTTGCATTCTACGGCTTTGTAAATTGGATGGCGAGGAGGAAAATTGAGTGTTGTCAAATGTTACCCAGGAATCAGAGTGGAGGGAGGAAATGACTCTTGGGGAGAATAGAGGAAACAAGGTGTATGACATGTTGTGTGGATGTTGTCAGATTTTGTAGGTGACTCAAAATGTAACAACAGCTAGGTATCAGAAAAAAATACTAAAGTTGTGTGTTTATTAATTACACTGGTCAACAAACATTTTCCTGCCAAACAGATTAAAGTCATTTTAGGTTATGATTGATGCACACATTCCAAATATGATATTGGTTTTTCTAGATTGGCTCTAGTTTTTGAAATAATGACCTCAATATTAACCTCAAAGAAAAATTGAGTAAAATTAACTTAGATATGCCTACATATACAAAATTACATTTTTGAAATCCTCAATGTCAATATATTCTATATTCAGTATATTTACAGAACTAAACACAAAGAAGTCATTGAAAAACTCAGTTTGTATGATTTCCTTTTATGCTGATGATCGGGACAATCATGTTGAAGGTTCCAGCAGTAGTCTGCCATCATGTGTCTATCCCATCTGCCCTGATACCTTCCTTCCATCACCTTTATATCTTCATGGAACCTCTCCCCTTGTTCCCCACTGAAATTGCCAAGGTTTTCTGGAAATGTTTGCAAATGGCTATGGAGATAGTGTACCTTTATGATCATGGTAGCACACAAATTTTTAAAGTTAAAGAGCAAGTTTTGTACAAGTTCTTCATAATTTTATGCTTTATGGTTACCCAAGAAGTTCTTGACAACCATGACATAGCTGTGCCAGGCAGAAACTTCAGTATTAGTCATGTTACTTGTGAAGATTGAATCATTTATCAGTTTCCGAATCTGGGGTCCATCAAAGATTCCTGCTTTTAATTTTTCAGTACTCAGTCCAGGGAAGAATCTACAAATGTATTTGAGGCAATAACCATCCTTGTTCAGAGCTCCAACAAATTGCTTCAATAATCTCAACTTTATGTGTAGTGGAGGGAGAATGATTTTTCCTTTGTTAGCCATTGGCTTGTTAATGATGTTCGCTGCACATTTTTTCATGTTTTCCCTTGGAGGCCATGTCACTTATTTCCAGTGATCCTGCTTTGCTCTACTATCCCACAAGCAGATGAAACATGGGTACGTTGTGTATCCACATTGCTGTCCAAGTAGGAAGTTCACCATTTTTAAATCAACACATATGGACCATTGGTGTTCATGATAGCAAAGCTTTTGTAAGACCATTTGGATATTTTCATATTCTTCTTTAAGTTTTGTTGAGTGACCAATTGGAATTGATGCATAGCAGTTGCCATTGTGCAGTAAAACAGATTTCAAACTTCGAGTGGAACGGTCTATGAAAAGCCGCCAGTCTTCTGCTCGGTATTTTGGTCGGAGTGTCACGTCTTGTCCTATAAACCGTTATTTTAACTTCCGGTCTCAGACAGTTCTTTTCCTTTAGCCTGGATGATAAAAGGTCAGATGCTTGTTTTCACAGACTTAGGTCACGTATTAAATCATTGAGCTCTTCTTGGGAGAACTGCTGGTTTGATGAAACACTTCATATTTACTTCCACTGCTAACTCCTGGATTACACTCCCTGTATATCCTCCATGTCAGGTACAGGAATATCAGGGACTGAACACTGGTATGGGAACATCAGCACCATGCGGCACAGGTCGTCTTGCTGATTCCAAATCACCGTACTCCTATTTGTATTTCTTGTAAGGATTGAAACCTTTTACATTCACACCACAAAAATAACAATCATTATGATGATTTTTGGGATCTCGCCATACCATGATAGTTACGCCAAATTTCAAACTTTTCAGCACAAGTTTTACAAACAATATGGGGAGCCCAATACTTATCTTGGTCCCCCAGTTTAATACTAAAATATACAAGATATGCTTGTTTCACAAATTCTGTAATGTTTCTGTTTTTGCTAAGAATATTCACCACAAATATAGCAAATTTACATTAGGGTCATTTAAACAACTTCTTCTTGAAGAACTCATATTTCTGTAAAAAAAATAAAATGTATGAATAAAAAGAAAGCAAATGAAAGTTTCAAAAAAATGCTACATAATGTAATAATGATAATAATATGACAATAATAATATGATAATAATATAAAAACTCTACCAGTTAAATATTTTCTTTTTGCCATTGTGCAGTGACAGCCCAGCAAGCAGAGACTCTTTGTGTGGGGTTGCATTGGATCTATCGAATAGGACTACATCTGTGTATAGGACACAAAATGGGACCACATCTGTGTATAGGACACAAAATGGGACCACATCTGTGTATAGGAGGCAGAATGGGACTACATCTGTGTATAGGAGGCAGAATGGGACTACAT